>NC_039251.1:4406280-4588780 GCF_003368295.1 Carassius auratus | reverse complement strand
TTTCTCACTGTATTTTACCTTGACTTTTGGCTTTTATGCTTTTTTATTTTTTTATCATCTGTTATGATCACTTTGAAATATTTTTTTTGTGAAGCTCTTTAAATGATCATTGTGCATGAATTGTGTTTTATAAACAAGCTTGCCTCGGTAACAGAAAACATTCTCACAACTTTTTACTAACTTTGATTTTTTTGTCTGTGTTTTTAAGTTATTTAAATGTGAATGCAAAACATTCTTAAAGTAATGTTTATGGAATAGTCTTAGAACTTTATTGCTATTGATAATGAGCACACTCGCACCCTAAAGAGAGCAGCCCGAAAAATGGAGCGCAGCTGGAGGAAAACAAAACTAGAGGTATTTCGTATTGCTTGGCGGGAAAGTAACATATCCTACAGAAAAGCATTAAAAACTGCTAGATCTGATTACTTTTCTTCTCTTTTAGAAGAAAACAAACATAACCCCAGGTATTTATTCAATACAGTGGCTAAATTAACGAAAAATAAAGCCTCAACAAGTGTTGACATTTCCCAACACCACAGCAGTAATGACTTTATGAACTACTTTACTTCTAAAATCGATACTATTAGAGATAAAATTGCAACCATTCAGCCGTCAGCTACAGTATCACATCAGACAGTGCACTATAGACCCCCTGAGGAACAGTTCCACTCATTCTCTACTATAGGAGAGGAAGAATTGTATAAACTTGTTAAATCATCTAAACCTACAACATGTATGTTAGACCCTATACCATCTAAGCTCTTAAAAGAGGTGCTTCCAGAAGTTATAGGTCCTCTTTTGACTATTATTAATTCCTCAATGTCATTAGGATATGTCCCCAAAACCTTCAAACTGGCTGTTATTAAGCCTCTCATAAAAAAGCCACAACTTGACCCCAAAGAACTAGTTAATTATAGACCAATCTCGAATCTCCCTTTTCTGTCCAAGATACTAGAAAAGGTGGTATCCTCACAATTATATTCCTTCTTAGAGAAAAATCTTATATGTGAGGATTTCCAGTCAGGATTTAGACCGTATCATAGTACTGAGACTGCTCTCCTTAGAGTTACAAATGATCTGCTCTCATCATCTGATCGTGGGTGTATCTCTCTATTAGTTTTATTGGATCTTAGTGCTGCGTTTGACACAATTGACCACAGCATTCTTTTGCATAGACTTGAACACTTTGTTGGCATCAGTGGAAGTGCACTAGCATGGTTTAAATCGTACTTATATGACCGCCATCAGTTCGTAGCAGTGAATGAAGATGTATCATATCGATCACAAGTGCAGTATGGAGTACCTCAAGGCTCAGTACTAGGGCCGCTACTCTTCACACTTTATATGTTACCCTTGGGAGATATCATCAGGAAACATGGTGTTAGCTTTCACTGTTATGCTGATGATACTCAGCTCTATAATTCTTCGCGGCCCAGCGAAACACACCAATTTGAAAAACTAATGGAATGCATAGTCGATATAAAAAACTGGATGACGAGTAATTTCTTACTGCTAAATTCAGAAAAAACAGAAGTGTTAATTATAGGACCTAAAAACTCTGCTTGTAATAACCTAGAACACTGTCATCGCTGCACTGGCTCCCTATCAAACATCCTATAGATTTTTAAATATTGCTTATTACTTATAAAGCCCTGAACGGTTTAGCACCTCAGTATTTGAATGAGCTCCTTTTGCATTATACTCCTCTACGTCCGCTACGTTCTCAAAACTCAGGCAATTTGATAATACCTAGAATATCAAAATCAACTGCGGGCGGCAGATCCTTTTCCTATTTGGCTCCTAAACTCTGGAATAACCTACCTAACATTGTTTGGGAGGCAGACACACTCTTGCAGTTTAAATCTAGATTAAAGACCCATCTCTTTAACCTGGCATACACATAACATACTAATATGCTTTTAATATCCAAATCCGTTAAAGGTTTTTTAGGCTGCATTAATAAGGTAAACCGGAACCGGAAACACTTCACATAACGTGTACCTTCTACATCATTAGAAGAATGGCATCTACGCTAATATTTGTCTGTTTCTCTCTTGTTCCGAGGTCACCGTGGCCACCAGATCCAGTCTGTGTCCAGATCAGAGGGTCACTGCAGTCACCCGGATCCAGTACGTATCCAGACCAGATGGTGGATCAGCACCTAGAAAGGACCTCTACTGCCCTGAAAGACAGCGGAGACCAGGACAACTAGAGCCTCAGATACAGATCCCCTGTAAAGACCTTGTCTCAGAGGAACACCAGGACAAGACCACAGGAAACAGATGATTCTTCTTCACAATCTGACTTTGCTGCAGCCTGGTTTCGTCTGGTCAGAGGAGAACTGGCCCCCCAACTGAGCCTGGTTTCTCCCAAGGTTTTTTCTCCTTATTTGTACTTAATGAAAATTCTTATAAATGTTTTTGTAATTAATATTTTGTAAATTAAATTATAATCATGAAAAGAAACATGTTTATGTTCTTTATATCTATATAGAAAGTTTTTTTTTCAACTTTCAAATAATATTATAATCACAATAAGAACACTTGTGACATTTTTTTATTGTTCTTAGAATATTAAAAATAAATGTTCAAACAAGGTTATATTTTACTTGATAATAAAGTTTTTAGAATGTTGTAAGAAATGTTTTTGTAACCTTTAAATTACATTATAATAATGAAATATTAATATATATGGATATTGCAACATCTTAGAAAAGTTTTGAAACAATGTTCCTGCAAAGTTTTCATAACTTTCAACATAATAGTTTTTTCCTTGGCTAAATTTTTTTTTTCTGGGTTATATGAACGTTATGTGAACATTCCATATCATCATTCTGGAAACATTCTGGAAATGTTACTTTTGAGTCTTCTGTAACAGAACAGATCTAGTAACATTTAAAAAACACTGATGAGCACCTAAATTAAATCTTTCAGAAACAAAATGTTCTATAAACAAATAAATAATGTTTTTGTGCTAACTCTGAACAAATGTTCTATTAACATTGCTGGAAGAACGTTTGTTAACACTGAAATATTTCCTTTGAGTTGGGAATCTACAGGTTTATACAGCGATTCCACAGACTGTAGATAAGATGTAAATGGACTCTAACAAGTAATGAACTGTAATTATTAACAACTTCAGATGCACTGCCAGTCAAACCTCTTTAAACCTCTAAAAATGCAGTCCATTTACCATTTACCATTTAAACAGTAAGATCTTTAATGTTTTTTTTTTTTATCAAAAATCAAAATCATGATATTATTCTGATTTCTGAAGATCATGTGACACTGAAGACTGGAGGAATGATGCTGAAAATACAGCGGAGCATCACAGAAATAAATTACACTTTAACACAGATTCACACAGAAAACAGCTGTTTTAAATAAAATAAAAAATGTTACTGTTTTTGATGTACTTTGGGAAACTGTCCACTTTACTCAGAAACTGAGGGAACATGACGCTTCTTTGTTTTTTATTCTGTTTACTCGTCTGCTAAATTGTAGGGAGTTCAGTGTTTAAATTTAAACGTCGATCATTCATCATGTCCTACATTTGACTTGATAAAGTGAATGGGAAGAGAAAGATATTAAGAAGGCATAGAGGAAATTACTGAGACTATATATAACCAGAACAGCCTCGCTGGACACCAGAGAGGAGAAACAACACATGCACCTGTTCCACACTCAATCAACCACTGCACTGATGGCCATCACTAAATCACTCCAATAACAATCAGGAATAATGTGTGGATTCGTCACGCTGCTGGAACCGGTTCATCTGTGACCGGTGACACACAGGTTCCTCTGCTGACCGTGTCTGTCTCTGAGCCATCGATAAAAGACTTACACAGTGGATTATCACCAGACCCATGCGACATTCACCTTTTCCATCGACTCAGAGCTTCACTCAGTTCATTTAACACTAGCCTCCTGTGCACCGGAGAGCTTCAGCTTACCGTCACAGAGCAGAGGATTGTGGGTAGATTCATAATTGGGTTATTGTATTTTATCATCGTTCAGAAGAAAGCATTCATTCGTGTGTCTGCTTTCAGAGATTTATAGAGTTAATAACTTGCACATTAAAGACATGCTGAAATGAGTTAAAGGGATCGATGGTGTGGACAATAACTAGAATGTGTTCTTTTAGGTTTTTTTCTTTATTTGCAGATAAAAACATATTGTTGTGATATATTAACGCATATGAACACAGTTACATCTCAGTCAATACAGGCAATACAGACTAGAGCTGAGAAAACATCCCAAATACACTGTGATGTTTTTATTACATTGCAATTTATCTAATTGCATCTGTAGATTTAAATTCTTATCCATATCTTTAAAGAGCATTTTCTTTTACAAATACTGAACTTTATGGTTTTACTCCAAAGGTTTCCTCATATATAAAAATAAATAAATAAATAAATAAAAATAAATGAAATAAAAGGATGAAAATGTGTTGTTAACAGCGTTTCTGATTAGAAAACCTTAACACTAATATGGCAACAATATTAAACCAGAATTATGAACCTGCCTTTAATGAATGTTCAGATTTATGTGCTGGAAATGTATGCAAATTAGACAATGCATATTTAAATAATGATAAAATAATACATATTTAATATATGTACATATGTGCCTCATTTGCATATTTAAACAAAACTTGTAATACCAAAAATGCTGGCAATTCTTAATGTAATCAGTCAAGTGGGAAAGTATGGTGATATTAGTTTAAAAAAACCATTATGGTGTGTACACTGTAAAAAAAAAAAAAAGTATATATATTTAAATATATACAAATTCTACAGTAGAAATCTGCTAATTGGTTAACTCTAAGCAGTGCTGGGAATTGTAAATTACAAATTGTAATCTTTTACTGATTACAAATCACATAAATTTAGTAACATAATCTGTTGAATTAAATATATTAGGAAATGAATCCAGACGTAATCAGTTACTTCCCAGCACAGCATTTTAAGATAATAAACTACAAATGATTTAACATTACATGCAAGTAATTTTACTCTAAACTAATGTCAGATTCAGGGTTAATGAAAATTAGTGAAAACTATGAATTACACTCTTCCAAATGGTCCAAAAGTGTGTTTTCGCAGTGATGCCACAGAAAAAAAAATTTTGCTTCTCCAAAGAACCTTTCAATGATCAGTTCTTCAAATAACCTTAAAGAACCTATTTCCACTGTAAGACCCTTGTGCAATGGATGTTAAAAGTTCACCCATCAAAGCCAATAAAGAAGCTTTTTTGAAAATAAATATTAAGAGTGCACAATATAAATTATATCAAAAAGCAGTAAAAGGACATTCCCCATATTTTCCATGAATCTAAAATTTATATTAAGTCCATTGAGACATACAATGGACAACAGAACAAAACAAGCGAAAATAAACACACGTTTTCATAGAGTATCTTCATCTCGTGCGTGACTCTGCTGTGAGCATCTGAAGGGCTTTTAAGAGACGACCTCTTCTCATTCTCCTGAAATGAATAAACACATCGTGCAGCCATAACCACAAAACAACTTCATGGCAAGATGTCACGTTCTCCCCGCTGGCCAATTAAAGTGCAGGCGGATTGACTCGCTCAATGGAACAACGGTGGAATCCTGCAGGGCTCTGTCCTGGGACCAGTTAGATTCTCCTTATGCCATCTTATTGATTGACAATAAAAGTTGTAGTGGAGTCGTATTATCATCAGAGGAGCTGACGTGCTCCGTGCCACAGATGGCTAGAGAAAGACGAGGGACCAGAGAAGTTCATAAGTGCTTTTACAGAAAGAGTAATTGTTATTCTCCACAGCTATGATGCAGTTTGTAATGACGGACCAGCAATCAGATGCCGGACCACCAAGAGCTCGCCAGACTTCTCATTTAAAACGTAAATCCAAAACAGAGGAATTAATTTACTGGAAGCCAATTTGTGCAAGGAAAAGTTTCCAGCATTGTTACTCTGAGGCTTGTTGTTAGTTTCTAAGCTGAGGAGGAGAAATGAGTAAGAGCGATCAAACAAGAGGTGTGAGCGTGTAAACGTGTGAAAGTATCCGGTCTGGATGGGTTTAACGATGTCAGACTGTTCGGCTGGATGACAGGTGATGACAAACCAACATAACGAGCCGATCAGACGTCAGACAGACGCATCTATGAGAAGAGACATATTTAGCATCCCCTAAAGAGATGACTGGAGAGTGACGGACAGTTTCAGAGTTTGATAACACCTGATGCATCAGATCAATTCCTGAGACATCTACTGCATCGTCAGTAATGCCATTTATTCTGCATTTCACCGAAATACACTTAAAACGTGCAAGTAACAGTCAGATTATACTAAAACTAGTCAGACACATTGAATATAATACTATATTTTATATTAAATATTTAAATATATTACTCAACCAAGAATTTAAATGAAAACAGACAATATTATATAATAATATAAAAAAGTACAAAAACTATATATTTTACAGTTATATTTAAATATATGGTTAAATATAAATATTTTTTCACGCTTTGTTGTTTTGCAATGTTGAGTCAGTTATTTTATTTATTTATTTATTGGCGTTGATCAACAGTTATTGTTTTATTAAAAATAACTCTTGTAAATCAGGTAACTCATTGTTTTTAACTTTCAGAAAAACATTAAAAGTTGGTTGTGAAAAACTGAATTGACTCGTTAGGTTCTGTTAATGCATTTACTCAAATGATTCGCGATCCGGCTACGAACTCCCGAACTGACTCAAATGATTCGCGATCCCGCTACGAACTCCCAAACTGAGTCAAATGATTCATGCTCCATACTCCGAACTCCCCAAATGACTCAAATGAATCACGATCTGAACTCCCGAACTGACTCAAATGATTCACAATCCGAAGTTCCCATCCAAATCAAATGACACCGCCAGCGCTACTATTGGCTTAGTTGTCTAATTTCATAACATTTACTGATTTTAAGGTACGAAAAGTATGTTGTTAACAAATAAAATATCAATATTTCCATTCCGAACTGCTTTCCACGTTGAAACATCCACGAACATAACCAGTTGAGATCACTCTCTCACTATTTGATTGCTCTAGTCTTTATCCACTCATCATCATCATCCACCAATCAGAACACACGAGAACTCTTTGACCACAGCTGCTTTTGGAGAAAAACTGAAATGGCACTCTTTGTGTGATATTGATTAACTACATAAAATGATATAAATATACCGGTATACATTTTCTAACTCCCATATCTTGAATTTTGTGATCATTCAGTGCATTCATAAATGCATTTGAATACACCGAATAATGCAGTGAAAGAACGAACTCAAAATGCACACGCGCACTAGTATGATTTCATCATGTAACTTTACATTAGCCTAGATGCGTGCACTTTTTAGGCACGATTTGTTTAGTTTTTTAATATACTTGATACTGTTAAAAGGCACATCATTAAAACAAAAGAGTTCACATATCACACCTAAACACGGTTGGGAAAGATAATTAGAACTAGCTACTAATTAGTTAAAAATGCCTATCCATATACAGCTATGATGACTCAAATGATTTGTGAACCCCAAACTGATTCAAATGATTCGCGAAGCCGCTTTGAACTCCCGAACTGATTCAAATGATTTGTGATCCCGCTACCCAGGGATTTATCTATGTGGGTGTCAACTGGGCATGGGCTCAGAGTGGGCACTTTGAACAGAGCCGGATTATCCACTAGGGGGTCACCACATGACACAAGCTTTAAAAATAACTTTCGTAAATTGTTTTATTATTAACTTGAAATTCTTGAAAGACCATACATAACTCGTTTATGAACACTAACTAAACAACATTAATAATAAATTATAAATAAAGATTACAAGACCACTATCAGACCCCCCCCCCTCAGTCCACCAATCTGTCAGAGTTGAGTTGGTCCACAACAAGTATGTGCAAATGTGTTTTTTTTTAATATATATATATATATATATATATATATATATATATATATATATATATACATATATTACCATACAGACAAACACACACACACACACACACACATATTGGCGACAATGACACTGAAGCGATTGACTGCACTCCCTGTTTACCATTGCAGCCGCGAGAGGGCGCTCTATGCTTCTCTTTTGAGGTATAGTGCCCACCACACTGACTTAATACGGCCCTGACTTTGATGGGCCGAGTGTGGGCCCCAGCTTGGATACAATTATGGGCCCCAGTTAGGCTGCCCATTATTGTTTATTTGTGGGTCCCAGATGGGCCACATTTGGGCTATATTAGGATATATTTATAGTTATATATATATATATATATATATATATATATATATATATATATATATATATATATATATATATATATTTTTTTTTTTTTTTTTTTGCAGATTATTTATTTTTATGCAGTTATGGGTAGCTACATAATCCTAACAATTAAATTGATTTAATTGTATGTATTTCATGTTTTATATAATTTAGGGTTATATCATAATGTAACAATACGAGATTATTTATTTTATGAATAATCCTATTTTATTTATAAGTATCTCAAAGTTTTTTATTTTTATTTATTTATTTTTTTTTTTATAATCTAGAAGCACTTTTGTTATGCGGTCATTGAGTCATGCGATGATTGGCGTGGCTGTCTTCCCGCCTCTTCTCATTCCAAAAAAAAAAAAAAAACGGTTGCTCTCGTCTCCACTTCAACACGGTCAGCGTCAACTAGGGGGTCACCACATGACACAAGCTTTAAAAATAATTTTCGTAAATTGTTTTATTATTAACTTGAAATTCTTGAAATACCATACATAACTCGTTTATGAACACTAACTTAACAACAATAATAATAGATTATAGATAAATAAAGATTACATGACCACTATCAGTCCCCGCCCCCCCTTCCGTCCCCAATCTGTCAGAGTTGAGTTGGTCCACAACAAATATGTGCAAATGTGTCATTTTTTTAAACGGCTACAGAAAATGAATCATAATGGACAGACGTCATTTGAGAGGTTTTGCAAAAAGAAAGTTAAAGAAAGACAATGACGCTAGACGTTTAGCTACAATTCAAAATGTTCCAGGGATCGAAAGTTTTTTTTAAACGAGTGAAGAATGAGCTCAGGACGACAATGACACTGAAGCGATTGACTGCACTCCCTGTTTACCATTGCAGCCGCGAGAGGGCGCTCTATGCTTCTCTTTTGAGGTATAGTGCCCACCACACTGACTTAATACGGCCCTGACTTTGATGGGCTGAGTGTGAGGCCGGTGACACACTGGATGCGTGGCGTGAGCGCCGCGTGTCTGAAGCGTCCCAGAAGCGTGGCGGATTCTGTGTCCCCAGCCGGCATTTCAACGTTGATTCAACGTTGAAACAACGTCAGGTACCATGGTTGAATCAACGTTGAAAAACCTTTCGATTTTGCAAATTGGATCAACGTTGAAATCACGACGTGGATTCACCGTTGAAATCGCGACGCTGTTTCACCGTCTTACCTGCATTACGGGTGAATTAGGGTCGTGCTGCAGCCCTGGGATGAAAGCTGAATGAGGTGTTGATTTTGAAAAGTTAATCAGCGTTGATAACACGACGTTGTTTCCCCGTCGTACCTTGCACCGTGTGTAAATACACCTAGATCCTAGTTGGCATTTAGATCAACACGGTACATGCAAGGCTAAAAATCTAATGACTGGCAGCAATGGCTTTACAAACAACTTCAATAAACTACCGCATGCTCAAAATTGTCAAACAGCAGTTAAATTTTGGAAACATACTGAATAAAACAGATGAAAATAATCCCACACTTTATTATGCAGAGTATGCATGGAGGTAATGCTAAAAACATGTAGTAGAACAATCCAAATACAATAATATTTAAAGGTTTTTGTGAAAGAATTCGGCACAAAAATGCATATTTTTTTCAGCACTTACAAGACAATCCCTTGTACCTTTATGACTGAAAACAGTGGATCTTTTATTTTGGTGGAAACCTACAGTTTCTGTCAAAAACATGTTTTAGTAATGTGTCTCATTACAAGAGTTGTGTACATTTGTGCAGTGAAAATGTGTTGAACAGTTCGAGAAGGGAACCTTCCACCAGTTGATTTCTAATGGGAACCCCCCCGGACTGTGTCTTCTTTACTGTGGGGAATGCAGAATGAGATTTCTACCGCAGGGCACTCTAAAATGTTAGAACCAGCAGCCTTAGTGTATACAGTGTGGTTGTGCTTCGGGTGATCCTTGAAAGTGTCCCAGCGCTAGGTCCATTCTGACGCCGTCCCCTCCACTCTCTCCCACTTGTGCACTTTCTGTACCGTCCTGTATAAACATTTACATTTAATCATTAAACAGACAAATTTATCCAAAGCGACTTACAAATGAGAAGAACAGAAGCAGTCAGGTGTACAAGCGAACAACAACAGTATACAAGTGCCATGACAAGTCTCAGTTAGTCTAGTACAGAACGCATAGCCAGGTTTTTTTTTTTTTTTTTTTTTATATGAAAGACAAGAAAAGAAGGAAAAGTGCTAGCATTAGTTGGTTAAGTTCTGGTGAAAAAGATGGGTCTTAAGATGTTTCTTGAAAATGAGTAAAGACTCAGCAGTTCGGATTGAGATTGGGAGGTCATTCCACCAGCTGGACACAGTCCAGGAAAAGGTCCGAGAGGGTGATTGTGAACTTCTTTGGGATGGCACCACAAGGAATCGTTCACTTGCAGAGGGCAAACTTCTGGAGGGCACATAAGATTTAACCAGTTTGTTTAGGTATGTCCACAATTTTTCACAATAACTTTGAGTGAAATATATTTAACTGAAAACTGAATGCAAAATAAATCACACAATATTTTCACTTTACAGTTCAGTAACAGTGAGGTTGGAAACAAAGTGGACAACACTATTCATTAAACACTTATTTAATGTATTCAGATGAAAATTTACAATATTAACAAATTATTCACAAGCAGTGTTTTCAGAACCCCCAGTTACACTGTTTTAATCAAAACACTTGAAATACAGTGTAGTAAAACAAATAAAATCTAATTCAGTAAATTTTTATTAAACTAAGCACAATCAAAACCTATCACAAAAGGTCAAAGCATCTCTAGCAGAAGTGACAGTGCAATGTAGCAGATGAACAATTTCTTACCAATGTTTCAAGAACAAGCTGGATCCTCGATGACTCTACAAGGGGAAAGAAGAAATGGTTTACTGAAAAGTTCTTAAAAAGCAGGATTTCATATTATACCATTTCTTTAAACCACTGGTTCTCAAACTTTTTATACCAAGTACCACTTCAGAAAATATTTGTTATTAAATATTAAGTTGCACCATAATGACCAACATTACATTTCAGCAGTGTAGTAGGCCAAACTATTCAGCTACAGGTCTACAGTTAAAAAATGAGGCAGTTTTATTCTAATAAGAATATTTATTGTTGTCAGACACTTTACCATGTTTGAACATTAACACTACAACTGTGCTTACATACACAGGTAAATAAAAATAAAAAGTTTAAATTAAAATGTAATTTTAAATGTAATTATGTAACAAAAGTTACAAAACTGTACTGTACTTTAACTGTAACATACTTAAATGTGCAAAAAAAAAAAAACTTACTCAAAGATTAAGTTAAAATGTATTAACATTAATTAGTTTAATTTAGTTATTCACCTGCATAACAACTAGAGGGGGCCTGACACTTTGAGAACCATGGCTTTAAACAATCCTTTTTTTTATTTATTCATTTTCATTAATTCATTAAAATTATATTATTTAAATACCGACATTTGCACTTATATGTTTCAGAAAACACTTTGAAACTATTATAAGCATACAAACATATATAACACACCTAATGCATGGGATTCATATCAGGAAAATATGGGAAAATCTCTAAACCATCTCTAAATCTCTCTTACCAGTAACACATTAGGTGAGCACCTAACTTGATCAGCTGTGATAAAGCAATGCAAAAATAGACACACGGCTATTTATTCATCTGCAGGTTACATGTCCTTTAAACTACCCATTTGTAAACTCTGGTAATACTTTACTATTTTCAAAAGATAATAAAGATAACGTTAGCGATTTTCTTACCTCATTTTGCCAGTATGTTTTCAGGACCTCGCAGAACACCTGACCCTTCTTGTGTTCACAGTTTTTGTTCTCCATTGACATGTCACGACTCAAATTCGCTCAAAATAAAAAAAAAATGTACAGGCAAATATGAAATAATTCGGGACCGACCGAGCAGTCAGTTATAACGAGCAGCAGCTCACAGTTAGCCGCCTCACTCACAGAAAGACGACAATAACGGTCTTATTTTTAAATGTAGAAAGGCGCGAACCGATTCATTGTCCAGTTTCCTGAATGACAGCCAGATTAACCAATCATGATAGAAGTAATAAAATACAACTACCAATGGGAGTTGTTTCAGTGTGATAAAGCAGCGAAATGTATAGTTTTATTGTTGTTAATGATGATAATATTTAACATATACCTTTAGATTTTAGAATAGGTATCATGACTAAAATATTTTAAAATGCTATTAAAATAATTAATTAATTTAAATAATTTAATATAAATAATTTAAAAGCTTGTTAACCTTTAACTACCATTTAGCATTAAACATTTTTAACGTTGTTTCATTAAAACAACTGACCTTATTTCAGCCATATTTCAATGTTGAAAGTTGGTCATGTGCTGGAAGTTTTTCAACAGTTCATCTTTAAACGTTGAATCAACGTTGTTTCAACGTTGAAACCACAACTGACCTTATTTCAACCATATTTCAACATTGAAAGTTGGTCATGTGCTGGATGTTTTTCAACCATTCAGCTTTAAACGTTGAATCAACGTTGTTTCAATGTTGAAACCACAACTGACCTTATTTCAACCATATTTCAACATTGAAAGTTGGTCATGTGCTGGATGTTTTTCAACCATTCAGCTTTAAACGTTGAATCAACGTTGTTTCAACGTTGAAACCACAACTGACCTTATTTCAACCATATTTCAACGTTGAAGGTCGGTCATGTGCCGGCTGGGTCTTTACACACCAGAAGCGTGCCTGACGCGGCGCTGGCGCGCTGCTGCTGTAGAGGGAGACCGTTGACAGACCAGGCTCATGTCTTCATTACAACAATATATACTTTTTTCTACACACCTACACCTACGCCTACTGATAAAGGACGAAATAGATTATGTTTGATAGGTGCAATATTTGAAAATCGATAATTATTATTATTATTTTTTATTACATTTATATCTGAATTTATGTCAACCTATGGACTTTCAAATATCAAAATATCAGGAAATCATATGTATTTGTGTACAAAATGACATTTAAACACATTTTCCTATTATATTTAGCCTGGAAAAGCTTCCAACACGCGCGCGTGTCGCGGTAAAAATAGGCGTCGGTTCTATTTCTAGCAAGCAAGCGTTTGCCGCGCGGCTCGAGCCGCGCCTGAGACGCGCGTCTCATGCAGGCGGTCTGTAAGCTCTAACCTGTTAACATGGGAGCCGAATTAAAAACCGACACGCCACGCGGCTGAGACGCTTGCGCCACGCATCCAGTGTGTCACCGGCCTGAGCCCCAGCTTGGATACAGGCTGCCCACACTGTTAAAAATCGCTGTAAAAAAACGGCCAAATCTCAACAGTAACATACTGTTTTTCATTAAAACGGTGCATTCTGGGTAATATTCATCATTTTCGAGAACGTAGCCTGCTGTTATATATCGTTCAAAGTCGACACTCAGCGGCTGTGTTTCAAATCACACCCTACACCCTCATTCGCTATTCCCTACATGAGTTTACTGATAGTCCACCTGACAGAGAGAATGAAAACTAATGAGTAAATTCAGACAGTGATGAACAGCTGCTGTTATCGAGCAGAATTACTGAAAAAAAAGAAACAAGACAAACACAGGAACTACAACTGACTTCAGCAACAGCTTTAGATGAAATCAATTGAAGATTTAAACAATCAACAAACAGCTTTACCAATGTCACTCATAACTAACTACATAACCAGACTGACAGAGATCAGAGATCAAAAGATCTTATTGAGAATTACAGAGATTCAGATGATGATGTTTTACTGTTTCGTTTGACATCGAAAAAGTTGTAAATTAACAGTACTTTACTGGCACCCCTGCTGCCAGTAAATTACTGTTATTTCACAGAACAATTTTTTACAGTGTATTGTTTATTTGTGGGTACCAGATGGGCCACATTTGGGCTATATTAGGATATATTTATAGTTATATACTTTTTTTTTTTTTTTTTTTTGCAGATTATTTATTTTTATGCAGTTATGGGTAGCTACATAATCCTAACATAATTTCACGTTTTATATCATTTAGGGTTATATCATAATGTAACAATACAAGATTATTTATTTTATGAATAATCTTATTTTATTTTATTTATAAGTATCTCAAAGGGTTTTTCTTATACTCAGTGCTGGCCCGAGCCTCTTGGGGGCCCTAAGCAGAATTTGAATTGGGGCCCCCCCTCCCACCACCAGAAATCATGCAAAAGGAAATTAAGCAGTTTTACTATGATAAAACCATGGTTTATTTTTTGTAAGGGTTGTGATTTGCAAATTTTTTGTTGAAGAAATTATAAAGGCTATAGCAAAAATGTAACAGCAGCAATCACAAGGCATTTGGCTCCCTGTGCAGGCATCTGTAATAACATGTACATAAATAGTTTATTTTGTATGTGCCTACAATATGTATTTTAACAGTGTTATTATTAACCAATCATTATTGCATCATTATTTTTTTTTTATATAATGCATTAATTTATATGAAGTCAATTTAAAGGCTATTGATGGCTTAGGTCTGTTTTTATAGCAACAACAACAACAACAAAAATAATAATACACTATATTAATACTTCTCTGTAAATTATTATTTGAAGTAACAAAACCATGGTTAATTTGCAGTTGCCATGGCTACAAGAACGTGTTTTCGTAAGGGAACCTGAAAAAAAACTAAAAAAACTTTCACAGGAATGTGCCTGAAAGTGATAAACGGGCCTCGTTTTTACCTAAATTATTCATAATTTATTTTAATATATATTAAAAATGTATAAAGTGTATAAAGACATTCAATAAGAAATAAAGGAATTTGAATGGACTGAAGCATGTTTAAAGGCGCAAAAACAAATCATAAACATGCGGCTTAAATTATTACAGTATAAATGGTTGACAAGGGTTTATATAACATCTGAAAAACTCTTCCACCGTGTCTCCGGGCCGTGTCTCCGGGCCGTTTCTCCGGGCCGTGTCTCCGGGCCGTGTCTCCGAGCTGTGTCTCCGGGCCGTGTCTCCGGTGTCACGGTAGGAAATCCAGTGTTTCCTCCGTGTCATGTTTTGTTATTGTTTTTGTACTTACGTTGTCTCCATGTGCTCGTTTAGTTGATTGTCATCACCTGGGTGTTGATTGTCTCGCTCCAGCTGATCGTCATCATACCTCTGCTACTTATACTCACCTCGCTCTCTCTCTGTTGTCAGATCCTCTCTTATGTCTCCATGCACTAGCTGGATTACCGTCCTCCGTGTTTGTGTGCTGGTTTGGATTCGTGTTGTCGTCCGCGTGTCAGTGTTCCGGTCTGTTCCTGGTTCCAACCATTGACCACCTTCACCTGCACCGCTGACTTCACCATCCCGCTCTTCTCACGCCACCGTAGACCTTCCTTGCCATTGCCAACACTCTGGACACTCTTTATCAATAAACAACATCTGATTGCCTGCAATTGCTTCCTCCTCTTTTATCTGTCGTTACAGTAGGATCTGACCATCATGGAAGCAGCAGGCGATCGCTCCCCATCTCATCTCGAAGAATTTCTGCAACGAGCTGTGGGTCGTATGGATCGCCAAGACAAGGCGATAGATGAGATGGGTCGAGCCTTCCAAGCAATGGTGACGAAGGTGTCCGAGCTCGTTCTCCAGACGCAACAACAACAACAATCGTCACCCGCTGCGCCTCCCACGCCACCCACACCGCCGATCGTCTCCGGGGGGATTTCCCAGCCCGAACCACGCCTCCCCATCCCGGAGAAATATGCGGGTGAGCCAGAGTTCTGTCGATCATTTCTGTCTCATTGTTCTCTGCACTTCGCCCTGCAGCCCCGCACGTTCTACACCGAGGAAATGAAGGTGGCATTCGTCTTATCTCTACTTACGGGAAGGGCTGCCCTCTGGGGGACGGCGGTGTGGGAAAACCAAGACAGCTGCTGTGCCTCGTTCCACGCACTTTCGGAAGAGATGAGACGGGTCTTCGACCGCTCCGCCGCCGGGAGGGAAGCGGCTTGGCTTCTCACGGACCTACGTCAGGGGGAAAGGTCCGTTTCCGATTATTCGATTGAGTTCCGCACCCTGGCGGCGGAGTGTAAGTGGAACGAGGAGGCGCAGTGGGATCACTTCCTGCATGGGTTGGCTGACCGCATCCAACAGGAGATCCGCGCCGTCGAGCTCCCCACTTCTCTCAACAGTCTGATTGACCTAACCATCAGAGTGGAGAATCGACTCGATCAAGCCACCAGACGGAGGGGGAGAGCAGTTCTCGCGAACCGACCGGAGGCTCAGTATCAGCGCTCAGATGTTGCGGTCAGCCCACCGGGAGATCTTGAACCCATGCAGGTGGGGCGAGCTCGGCTCTCCCGGGAGGAGAGGATCAGGCGGAGATCCCTGGGACTATGTTTATACTGCGGCAGTCAAGAACATCACATCCAGCGTTGTCCGGTAAAAGACCAAGCCCGATAGTAAGACGGAGGCTACTATCGGGTGGGATCTCTGCCAGAAAGACCTCATCTACATCGACACTCCTTCCGGTGAGTCTACGGTGGTCCACCCACGCACTCGAGCATCACGCCTTGTTGGATTCTGGGGCAGAGGGTAATTTCATGGACTTCCAGTTCGCTAGTAAGCTTAACATTCCTCTCACCTCCCTCAAACACCCCATTGCACCCTTTGCTCTCAATGGACACAGACTACCAGTCATCACTCAGACCACCTTACCTGTTTCCCTCACCACATCTGGCAATCATACTGAGGAGATATCATTTTACATTACGGACTCACCTCAATCCCCCATCGTTCTCGGTCACACCTGGCTTCAGAAACACAACCCCAGCATCAATTGGCGCCTTGGATCTGTGGTTAGCTGGAGCGAGGAATGTCATTTGTCTTGTCTTTTGTCTGCTGGTGTTAATGTTTCTGAGTCTGTGTTTCAGGGGGAAGCAGTGGATTTGGCTAGCGTGCCCGCGGAGTACCACGACCTGAAGGAGGTGTTCAGTAAGTCTCGGGCTGATTCTCTTCCTCCTCATCGTCCCTATGACTGTGCGATAGAGTTATTGCCAGGTACTTCTCCGCCTAAGGGCAAGTTATATTCTTTGTCTGTTCCAGAGACGGCGGCCATGGAGAAATATATATCCAGTTCTCTAGCAACGGGGTTTATCCGCCCTTCCTCTTCTCCAGCGGGGGCGGGGTTCTTTTTTGTGGGAAAGAAGGACGGATCCTTGCGACCTTGCATTGACTACCGAGGGCTGAACAACATAACGGTAAAGAATACCTATCCTTTGCCGCTTATGTCTTCAGCTTTTGAGAGGTTGCAGGGAGCGTCCGTTTTCACTAAATTGGACTTACGTAATGCTTATCATTTGGTCCGCATCAGGGAGGGGGATGAGTGGAAGACTGCCTTTAACACCCCTAGAGGCCATTTTGAGTACTGTGTTATGCCGTTCGGGCTAACCAACTCGCCGGCAGTCTTTCAAGCACTCGTTAATGACGTGTTGCGAGACATGGTCGATCTGTTCATATATGTTTACCTGGATGACATATTGATTTTTTCTTCGTCTCTCCAGGAACACGTGCAACACGTACGACGAGTGCTTCTGCGGTTGCTAGAGAATGGATTGTTTGTCAAGGCGGAGAAATGCGTTTTTCATGCACAGTCTGTTTCTTTTCTAGGACACATCATTTCGACTGAGGGTGTTCGCATGGATCCTGAGAAGGTTAAGGCTGTGGTAAATTGGCCATCCCCAGAGTCTCGCAAGGCCCTGCAGAGATTTCTGGGGTTCGCCAATTTTTACCGGCGTTTCATTCGCAATTTCAGCCAACTAGCCGCTCCTCTGACCGCCTTGACCTCCCCTAGTTTGACGTTCAGGTGGTCAGACGCAGCTGAGGCTGCATTTGCCAAACTGAAAAGCTGCTTTGTTTCAGCTCCCATTCTCGTCACCCCTGATCGCTCACGTCAATTCATAGTGGAGGTCGACGCGTCAGAGGTGGGGGTAGGAGCAGTGTTATCCCAACGCGCATCCTCAGACGGAAAGGTGCATCCGTGCGCGTATTATTCTCACCGTTTATCTCCTGCAGAAGTTAATTATGACATTGGCAATCGAGAGTTGTTGGCAGTCAAACTTGCACTGGAAGAATGGCGTCACTGGCTTGAGGGGTCGGGTGTACCTTTCATTGTATGGACGGACCATAAGAATCTCGAATACATTAGAACCGCCAAAAGACTTAACTCCAGGCAGGCTCGGTGGGCATTGTTTTTCGGTCGTTTCGATTTTACACTTTCTTACCGGCCGGGTTCCAAAAACATCAAACCCGATGCTTTATCCCGTCTTTTTGAGCGTTCCGATCGTACTGCTACTCCCGAGCCCATTTTACCGGGGACCATCATTATCTCCGCGCTCAGGTGGGAGGTCGAATCGAAGGTGTTGACCGCCTTAGAAGGGGTAACGCCCCCGGCTCGTTGCCCACCGAACCGATTGTTTGTGCCGGAGAGGTTACGGTCAGACGTTCTCCAGTGGGGTCATTGTTCCAGTGTTGCTTGTCACCCAGGGGTTAGTAGAACTAGATTTCTGGTCAAGCAACGATTTTGGTGGCCTGGTATGGCTCGTGACGTCCACGATTTCGTCTTGGCTTGTTCAGTTTGCGCTATTGGTAAGACTTCCAATCGACCTCCAGATGGGTTACTCTTACCGCTGTCTGTCCCTTCAAGACCCTGGTCCCACATTTCGCTAGATTTTATCACCGCCCTCCCGCCCTCTAAAGGCAATACGGTGATTTTAACCGTAGTGGACCGGTTCTCGAAGGCGACTCATTTTATTCCCTTGCCCAAATTACCTTCAGCCAAGGAAACAGCGGTAGCTGTCATTGACCACGTCTTCCGCATACATGGCCTCCCGACAGACGTGGTTTCTGACAGGGGTCCCCAATTTGTGTCCAAATTTTGGCGAGAATTTTGTAAATTGTTAGGAGCGACTGTTAGTCTTTCTTCCGGGTTCCATCCCCAGAGCAATGGTCAAACCGAACGAGCCAATCAGGATGTCGAGAGGGTTTTGCGATGTTTGGTTTCCAATAATCCTTCGTCCTGGTGTCAGCAACTCTCAGTTGTGGAGTACGCACACAATTCTTTGCCAGTGTCATCTACGGGCATGTCTCCATTTAAGTGTAGTTTAGGGTACCAACCACCTAATTTTGTCAGTACGGAATCCGAGGTTTCGGTCCCCTCCGCACACGCATTAGTCCAGAGGTGTCACCGCACCTGGACCAGAGCTCGCAGAGCTCTGCTCCAGGCTAGGTCGCGCACCAAGGCTAAGGCCGATCGCCACCGGTCGAAGCCTCCCCGTTACGTCGTCGGTCAAAGAGTGTGGCTTTCTACCCAGAATATTCCTATGCGGTCCGTTTCTAACAAACTTGCTCCCAAATTTATTGGCCCGTTTTCTATTACCAAGATTATTAATCCGGTAACCGTGCGTCTTAGCCTTCCTCCGGCGTACAGGAGGATTCATCCCGTGTTCCACGTCTCCAAAATTAAATCGGTGATTTCTTCCCGTCTTAATCCGCCTGCTTCGGTTCCCCCCCCGCCTCGTCTCGTTAATGGGGAAACCACCTATTTGGTTAATCGTATTCTGGACTCTAGACGGAGGGGACGCGGTTTTCAGTACTTGGTGGATTGGGAAGGTTACGGTCCGGAGGAGAGGAGCTGGGTTCCTGCTCGGGACATATTGGATCACCACCTTATAGATGATTACAATCTACAGGTAAAGCAGGCTGGGAACGTCAGGTGACGTCCTAGGGGAGAGGGTACTGTCACGGTAGGAAATCCAGTGTTTCCTCCGTGTCATGTTTTGTTATTGTTTTTGTACTTACGTTGTCTCCATGTGCTCGTTTAGTTGATTGTCATCACCTGGGTGTTGATTGTCTCGCTCCAGCTGATCGTCATCATACCTCTGCTACTTATACTCACCTCGCTCTCTCTCTGTTGTCAGATCCTCTCTTATGTCTCCATGCACTAGCTGGATTACCGTCCTCCGTGTTTGTGTGCTGGTTTGGATTCGTGTTGTCGTCCGCGTGTCAGTGTTCCGGTCTGTTCCTGGTTCCAACCATTGACCACCTTCACCTGCACCGCTGACTTCACCATCCCGCTCTTCTCACGCCACCGTAGACCTTCCTTGCCATTGCCAACACTCTGGACACTCTTTATCAATAAACAACATCTGATTGCCTGCAATTGCTTCCTCCTCTTTTATCTGTCGTTACATCCGGGCCGTGTCTCCGAGCTGTGTCTCCGGGCCGTGTCTCCGGGCCGTGTCTCCGGGTGTCTCCGGGCCGTCTCTCCGGGCCGTGTCTCCGGGCCGTGTCTGCGGGCCGTGTCTCCGGGCCGTGTCTCCGGGCCGTGTCTCCGGGCCGTGTCTCCGGGCCGTGTCTCCGGGCCGTGTCTCCGGGCCTGGCTCGGCCTCTGCTGACTCGAGCAGGTTCACAGCTGTCGGACGGATGCCCGACAGAAACCTCTGTAAAGCCCCCCGCTGTCTCTTCTTTTGTTCCTCTTCATTTTTTTTCTTTTTACGTTTTGCCGCACCCGAAAGCATCTTGAATGTTAGTCTACTCAAAACACACCTGCCTGCTAGCTTTGTTGTCCCGCTCTGACCTCTGACCCCTGCTGACGTCTCCTTGGACTTAACTGGCTGGCGCCTCTATATAAATACAGTCATGGGCTGGCGTTAATGTGACGTAATGTAACAGTCTATGGTTAAGATAAACATCGTCACTATTTTTAGTTAATTAATAAAATAATTAATAAATATTGAAATAAATTGCAGATAGGACATTTGTACATTTTATTTTTATTATTATTATTTTGTCCCTCTGTCTGGGCCCCATCCCGCCAATCGGGCCCTAGGCACTTGCCTAGTTTGCCTTTGCGTTAATCTGGCTCTGGGTGTGAACCCTTAGAGAATAGTGCCCATGTTGTCAGTAATTTCGTCTAATTCATGTGTATTTTTGGGTACAAATAGCAGTTGAGATAGATCAGACAGGTTATTTGCGAATCTTTCTTTGGTGGCTGGAACAATAGTTCTGCCCAGACGGCATCGCTGCGACATATAGTTAATATCAGTTATACGCAGCATGCACGATACAAGGAAATGGTCTGTAATATCATCACTTTGAGGTACAATATCTATAGCAGTAAGATCGATTCCATGCGATATAATTAAATCTAGTGTATGATTAAAACGATGAGTGGGCCCGGTGACATTTTGCTTGACTCCAAAGGAGTTTATTAGGTCAGTAAACGCAAGTCCTAATGCATCATTTGTATTATCAACGTGAATATTAAAATCTCCCATGATTAGCGCCTTATCAACTGTATCTAGAAGGTCTGAGAGGAAATCTGCAAATTCTTTTAGGAATTCTGTATACGGTGGTCTATACACAGTAGCCAGAGCAAGAGATACATTAGATTTACTTAGATTAGATTAGATTAGCCAGGTTTCAGTCAAGCAGAGTAAATCAAAACTATTATCTGTGATCATTTCATTTACAATAACTGCTTTTGGTGTGAGTGATCTAATATTTATGAGCCCAAACTTTAAAAATTGTTTTTGTTCATTTACTTTACATGTTTCTGGTTAAATCACGATAAGATTTTTTCTAGATCCTACATTATATTTATATTTTGACCTCACTATTCGGGGAACAGACACAGTCTTAATAGGTTTTACAGCGCAAGTACTTTTAGCATTTAAGCGGTTGGAACAAAACTCATAATGGTTATTTGAGAATTGTCTTACTAGTCACATGGAGCGAAGTGTCCTGGAGATGTTGTCAGAGAGCAGCTCCGCTCCGATTCTGCTGGGGTGTAATCCATCAGCGCGAAACAGTCTAGGACGCTCCCAGAAAAGATTCCAGTTGTTAACAAATAGCAGTTTCTGTTCTTTACACCATGACAACAACCATTCATTTAAAGCAAAAAGTCTACTGAACCTTTCGTGTCCTCGTCAATACGTGGGCAGTGGTCCTGACACGACGATCGTAGCTGCGGGCGTCGTGCTGCGAACCGTCTCGATCAGGCTGCTGAAGTCCCTCTTCAGCGTCTCCGTCTGCCGCAGCGTGGTGTCGTTAACCCCGGCGTGAAGCTGCCTCTGGGGCTCTCGTCGGCCTTCAGGATCGCGGGTATCTGCACAGAAACATCGAGAACACGAGCACCAGGCAAACAATGAGTGTGCACTTTACCTTCGGCTAACGTAGCACTTACGTGTCGGACGATGGAGTCTCTGATGATCACAGCGTCGCGTCCTGTCTCGCGGAGGGGAGCGAAGCGGTTCTGGATGGAGATCTCGAAGGCAGGAGGGCGAGAAGTAGTCCCCCGGGACCCGGCTCGCGTCCTCCGCTGTGGATGCACCCAGGGTCCGTGGTGTCCCAGCGTCGCAGTGAAGGACATCTGGGAAGATCGCGTCCTGGGTGCACCGGGCCTGCGCAGAGAAACACATGGAGTAGACGTGGTGGGACCGTTAACAGCACGCTGTATACTTACCCCGGACTTGTGAGCGTCAGCCCGGGATGATTCCAGCGTGTTGTTGTCAGTTTACTTAGCAAACGTAGGATGTTTTATTTATACATTCGTTGGGCAGAGGCTTAAAACAAGTTTCAATGCTCTAGAATGTTTCTATCATTTCCCTCCCGCAGTGGAGCTGACTGACCAGCTGACCATAAAGAAGACCATTTTATATGTTTTGAGATGATATGTGTTCTCTCAATATTGTTGTATAGTCTTACTAATCAAGTACATGAACTCTTCAAACTGTTATTTTTATATTTACACCATTTATTTTCCACTGGCACAATGTGTTATCTATGATTTTACTCTTGTAGGCTATATGTATTGATGAAATATGGTTAATATTCTGGTGATTCTGTGTTGTTAACGTTCAGCTCTGAAAAATAAAAGATGAATCATGAATAAAGCTGTTGGTGTGAAGCAATAACTTGTGTTACTGAATATAGAACAAAATAATAAAATAATAGTACTTTTAAAATTACATTTCTAAACTGAATAGTGTCACTTTTAACTTGTTCATATTAACTTTAGTAGTATAACTTGGGCAAAAATATGAAGTACTGGCACAACTTAATTATAACCACGCATGCTTTTTAATGCTTTTGTAAATGTTTTAGTAGTATTTTAAAATAATTGTCTTTTCAGTTTTTCTTTCTTTACTGTTTTTTTTAGGTATGAAGCTGAGAAGTCTGCACGGGTCCAGGAATAATACCATTTCATCCTGTTCTGTTCAAATATTTTCTATTAACACTTTCTATGAAGCCCATATTATACATTATAAGGGTATTCTTAAAGCATTATAAGGAATGCATTATAATACAACTTATAAAATGTTGGATCATCTCATGAATATTCATAAGAACAGGTTTAATATATTTACTTATTTGTGGTTATAGCTTTTAAGAGTGATTATTTATAACACAATGAACACGTTGCATCCACTTCTACAATGGATTATGTTTCTCATAGTTATAATGTATTATACGTCTCATATCTTGCCATTTTTCTGATGCTACTTAAAGCGTTCAAAGACCACTTATAAGTAGTAGTAGTAATAATAATAATAATAATAATAATAATAATAATAAAAGTTTTCACTCAAACAGCCATAAGATCAGATATCAGATCAGATGAATTAGTAATATGACATATTTGCTTTGAACTATTTTTATTGTAATATCAGTTTGATTATTTTGATGTTGGGTAACTCTACAACTATATCAGCTAGCGGTCATTGGAGTATTACTATAGCCCCTTTCACACTGCCATTCCGGCAAATACAGGGGTAAAGTGTTCCTGTAATTGTTTCCTGGTCGTTAGATTTGGCACTTTCACACTGCCAGTGATGACCCGGTATATGTGCGTGCTTTCACACACAACCCTTGAAGATCCCGTAACAACACGTGACATCAGCGCGTGACGTGTAATGTACGAGTCGACAAAGCTTGGCACGTTATACTTTTGTGGAAGATTTTTATTAGTAAAGTTTCAATTAATCAAGTATATAATCAATGTGAATCTAGCCATTTTTGTTTTAAAGTTATTATTCTATTAAACTCTTATAGGCCTAAAATCTAATAGAAGGTTGCCTACGCCCTGGAATGTACAGAGCTAATGAAAAGCATATGGTCAGACATACATTAAGGGCCTCCCCTCCCTTGTGATTTATGAAAAGTATAGTCTAAAGGAAAAGTTTTACTATGTGGAACCGCCCCATATAGGAATATATAAGGAGGAACGAAATACCATTCGAGAGATCTCCTTGCAAGGGGGCTCGACTTTGTTTTGCTTGAAATAAAGTCTTTTCTTCTGAGAGAAAAATCCCTGACTGAGTTTGATTCTTCTGAGAACCGGCAAAAGACACCACAGATTTGGCACCCCAGATGGGACTGGACAAGAGTGACAGAGTGGACAACCGCTTTTGAGCTGACCAATGATCAACACAACCGGGTGGCCACCATAAAACAAGGTAAGCATTTTTGCTTATAGAATTCGTTTGTGTTGGTTGAGGTCAGTTCTGAGTGGTAAGGACACTTAAAATCTACTCTTCCAAATTTAGAAAAAATAGGATATCCAAATTGAAAAAGGGGTTTTACTCCAGAAGAAATAACTGCATGCACATATTTTGTTTATTAATAGGAAAGCCTTGTAAGGTAACCTAGATTTAAAACAGAAATAGTGTAGGCAAAAAGGACATTGTAAAATCTGTGTTTATTGGATAGCTGTACCAAGTAGGACAGTGATAAACGGATAAGCAGATTAAGGAATCGCGAGAAAAAGTCCCACGGATACCGCTTTGAGAAAGTATAGGTGAAATTCTCAAAGGACAGAAATAGGTGGGCCCTTAAGGAGCTCTAGGAAGAGCTGTGTTTTGTTGTGTGGATGTGTCTGTGTCCGGACGAATGAACTTGTGAATGGTGATGAATGTATGAACAAATAAATTCCGTATTGAGTGGGTAAGGGTTGAGCACCGTTCCTGGACCTTCACTTAAGTGTGAACCGGCAGAATTGGACTCAACCCATATCCACTTGAGAGGGATGAATGTATGATGAGCCTTGATAATAAAAGGACAATTAATGACTGATTATCCCTTAGATAAAGGGAAAAAGTATGCAAGCATAAGCACTCTGGCTCAATAAAGAGTGTAGCAAGTGTGAATGGGCTTAGGGAAATAGTATCAATAAAGTTTGAACCGAGATCTATAATAGAGTTTTGCATTTTGGATGTCTGTGTGAAAGGGGAGAACATTTTCTGAGCCCGGTACAGTGGGAGTGAGAGCAAGGGAGGAAGTTCCCACATTAAAGATTTAATACATGGGTGGACAAAAAAGGAAAGAAAAGTAAAAATAAAAATAAAGAATTATTGTTAGAAATAGTTATCTACAAAGTGATAATAAAATAGAGTAAATAAAATAGACAGTTAAATAACAATATAAATTTAAAAAGTGTAAACGCATTAGACAATAAAAAACTAAATTCAAAAGGGTATGACACATAAAAAAGAATAGAAAGTAGGGTGAAATGGGTAAAAAATAGTTAAATTCAGTAAAAGGAAAAGAAGAGATTGTAACCAAGTTACTATATAAAACTAAAAAGTTGATTTTTGGTGGTAATAATATAAATAAAGATATGGCAGCCACACCAGTGGAAATCATTGGATTAAAAAATCCACTGTGTAAAGCGCAAATAGACAAAATCTCAAAAAAATGGCAGAAGAGAACAAAAAATATGACAACAAAATGGCCAAAGGAAGGGACATTTGATGTGGCATTGTGTGAGGAAATGGAAACTCTGATAAAAAATTATAAAACTAAAAGCATCAATAGGAAAAAAGAAAAAAGAGAAACAAAAAGGGAAAAAGAGAAAGAAATACTTTCACTGTTTAAAAAAGAAGGTGAAGATATGTTGAAGAGTATAAAACAGGCTAGGAAAGTCCTGAAGGAGGCAGAGAAAGATAACATGAGAAAAGAAAAGAAATATGCAGACCCCCCTCCTTATCTGCCTTTAGCAGGAGAATTCCCAATACTCAAGGGAACCATGGAGGTAACAGGAGAACTAGAGTTAGAAGGGCAGTTAGAGATGGATGATAGAGAGGAACCAGCTGTAAAAACACAGAGGCAAACCAGACAGGAAAGTGCAGAAGGTTTGCAACTTGACTGTTACAGACAAGCACGTACAGCGTTAGAAAAAATGAAAGCAAGTCAGGAAGATAAAACCTGGTTTGAGGAAGGATTAGAAAGAAAGCGGAGGGAAGATAGAGATATTGTAGCACAAGCACAAGCTTTGGAAGAAGAAATGGAAGAGAAAATTATAGAATCAGGGAAGAAGATAAGAGAGGTAAATAAGTTGGAGAGAGGAAAGAGTAAGTTGTTCTACAGTAGTGAGGATGAGAATCAGGCAGAGGAGTTATTTGAGAACGGTAAATGGGAACAGGGCAGAGATAAAGGGACACTTAGACCACTGGCCGCACAGCTCCCAATTTTAATCAAGGGTGAGCAGGGACAGTATGTCCCCTGGGCTTCGCAGGACCTCGAGGGGCTTGTCACTCGTCTTCCTGATATTCATGAGGGTGCAGGGAAATTCATTAAAGTGTTTGAAGAGGAAACAATGGGAAAGCTATTGGCAGTGGGAGATGTTAAAGCTCTGCTGGCTAAAATTATTGGAGGGACAAAGATGGATGAAATTCTTCTTACAACGACTCTAAACAGAGCAGTGAACTCTCACAATATGGATGGGATTGTTTTTGATGCATTTCGCCCAGCAGTATGGCAGGCATTGCGTGCGGAGTATCCGATCAGACTGAATCCTAAATCACTGAAGGGAGAAGGAATTGGAGATTTAGAGAATCCAACCACTTATGTCCAAAAAGAGCTGAAAAGGTGGAAACAAGAAACTGAGGGGGATCCCGAGGGAGACCCATTAATGTCAACCTTGTTTAGACAAGCTGTGATTGATGCTATGCCGCCAGCGGTAAAAAGCAAGCTGGAGGATGTGGTCGGTTTAACTTCTAAAACACACAAAGAGTTTTGTGACCATGTGTCTCATGCAGTGGAACAGCAAAGAAAAAATGAACTAAAACTTAAAAGTCAAGAGAAAGAGTTACAACGTAAACTAACTCAATTACAGCTTGAAGAACTCACAAAGAAAAATAAGAAAAATATTCAAGCTTCAGTAACAAATGCAACAGCAGAACAAATGACTCTAGTACCTCCAGTAATTGCTCCACAACCTACTACTCAGTCAAGCCCACTTACAGAAGTCCCTCCAAATGAACACTTGAACTCTGTGCCCATAATAAATGTTTATACTCAACAGCCAGGACAAATGGGATGGAGAAAAAACCCCATACAGCAAAGAGGCAGAGGCAGAGGCAGAGGCAGAGACAGGCCTCCACCATTGTGCTGGGGTTGTGCGCAGCCCGGACACATCAAAGCTGACTGTCCAACTCAACAATGGCCACAGCAACCTCAGGGAAGAAGGGAAATGAGCTGGCAACAGCCTACTCAGGGTCCAGTGCAGGGCCCAGTAAACCCTTGGGGAGGTCCCAATCCAGGCTATTAGGGGTGCCCAGAGAATCCTAAAGGGGAGAGTCAGCTTCCAATTTTATCAACAAAAGCTGATCAAGAGCCCATTATGCAGATTAAAATAGAGGGAGATACATTTCCATTTTTGGTTGATACGGGGGCAAATTTAACATGCATTAATTTGAAATATGCTTCACATCTCCCCTTGTCTGGAAAATTTGCAAAGACAATAGGATTCTCGGGAAAAATGCAATTGATTCCCATAACAGCTCCAGTGTGTCTACAAACGAAAGATCAAAGTATAACAATGCCCATTCTGGTATCAAATCAAACTCCTATTAATTTGTTAGGAAGAGATGCATTATGTAAATTAGGACTACAAATTTGGTGTTCTCCAGAAGGTATATATATTGATTCAATAGGAACAGAAAAACAAATGATGGTTGCAGAGCCAAAAGCAAATGTTTTTTGGATAGGACAGATAGAACAAGATGTGAGACAGACAGTCAATAAATGGGGAAAGTTTATTGAAGCACAGATACCTGAAGCACAGCTATCAAAGTCAGAATTTCATTGCACAATGATGTATGATCAAGAAAGAGATGAAAATATAGAACAGAAATGGCAAAAAGAAACAAAAGGACAGCAGATTGAGATAGTCTCCCAGTACATCATCATAGGTAAGGAGGGAGCAGCTTTAAACATACCAGAAAGTGAATTTGTCAAAAAATGGTTCAATGTAAATAACTCTGTCCCGCATATTGCAGTATATGTAGGAAGAAATTGGAAAGCAAAAGATTTAGGACCAATGATGAAAAGGGCAGAACAAAGCAAATGGGAATCAACAGAAAACCCATTGATTTTTCATTCAGCTGACAAAAATTACATCAAAATTCTGTGTGTAACCAGTTTGCTGGGAATTCCACAGGAAGTAGTTATCAGCCAAAATAAAATGACACAGATGACTACAGCATCTGATTTAATAAACACAAATGAGACTGAATTATTTAAGGAAATGGAGTGTCAGGTACCAACTGAGCTATGGTCTCAACATTACACAGATATTGGATTAATAAAATCAGCAAATCCAGTAAGAGTTCAACTTAAGCCAAATGCACGTCTGCCTAGAAAAGCACAATATCCTTTAAGGGCAGATGCGGAAGCAGGGATAAAGGAGACAATTGAAGGCTTAGTGAAGGCAGGGGTATTGATAGAAACTACTAGTTACTGTAACACTCCAATTATGCCTGTAATCAAATCAGACAAAACCAGATGGCGACTTGTTCATGATTTACGAACAATAAATGAAATAACGGAAGATATGCCAGCTGAGGTACCAAACCCACACACTTTACTGACAAATGTCCCTCCTGATGCCAAATACTTTACTGTAATTGATCTTTGCTCTGCCTACTTCAGTGTACCGCTTGCAGAAGAGAGTAAATATTTGTTTGCATTCACACATGCAAATAAGCAATATACATATTCTAGACTACCTCAGGGATATAAACATTCACCACATATATTCAACAAGATTTTGAAGGATGATTTAGAAGACCTTGTAATAGACGGTACACTATTACAATACATGGATGATTTAATTATCTGTTCTACCTCACTAGAACAATGTCACAAAGACTCAATTAAGGTGTTGACAAAATTAGCAGAAGGAGGACACAAGGTGTCTAAAAACAAATTGCAGTATTGCCAGCCTCAAGTGGAATACATGGGAAGATTAATTGCATTTGGTACACGAGCTATAGCTCCATCTCAGTTAGAAGGTATAAGTAAAACACTGTTACCTCAGACAGTAGGACAAATGATGACGTTTCTAGGAATGACAGGCTTTAGTGCCGATTGGATAGAGGACTATGCAGTAAAGACAGGGCCTTTGAGAGAAATGATGAAACAAGCAGGATTACAACATTTAAGAAATCCATTAAAATGGAACACAGATGCCTTACTAGCATTTGAAGCAATAAAAAAAGAATTACAACAGGCCCCTGCCCTGGGAATGGCAGAATATGATAAAATGTTTCATCTATATGTGGCAAATAGAGTTGATGGTTATGCATCAGCTGTATTAATGCAAGAGACCTGTAGTGGGAGGAAAAAACAGCCTATAGCATACTACAGCACAAAGTTAGACAATGTAGCCCAGGGATACCCACCATGTTACCAACAGGGTTTAGCTGCAGTGTATTATGCTTATGAAAAAGCATCCACAATAACTATGGGGTATCCAGTAACAATATATACCCATCACAAAGTTGTGGAATTAATAGAACAAGGGAAATTTGTTCTGACACAAGCTCGAATTCTAGCCTATTCCTCATTACTCACATATCCAGATGTTACCATTAAAAGATGCCATACAGTTAATCCGGCTGAATTAATTCCTTTGGCTTTCGAAGGAGAACCTCATGAGTGTGTGAATGAGTCCTTGGCATTTACTAGATTACGACCAGATCTAGAATCAACACCCATTACTGAAGCAGAAGTAACTTACTTTGTAGATGGTTCTAGCTTTAGGGATCACGAAGGAAATCATACAGGATATTCAGTAGTGAAGAAAAACAAAAAAGAATTTGAATCTGTGATATCACAACATTGTGTACAGCCCTGCTCTGCTCAATTAGCAGAATTAAAAGCTCTCACAACTGCATGTCAGTTAGCAAAAGGACAAACTGCTAACATTTTTACAGATTCAGCGTATGCTCATGGTGTATGTCATCTATTCGGAGCAGTGTAGAAACAAAGAAGTTTCAAAAAGAGTGATGGGACTCCCATCCAACATAGTGAACAAATAGGGCAATTGATTTCTGCTATGATGCTACCAAAACGACTAGCAATAATCAAATGTCAAGCACACAAGAAGGGAAATGACTATGTCATCAAAGGAAATAATGCAGCAGATCTAGAAGCTAAAAAAGCTTCAGGGTGTCAAGTAGCAGTATTAGCACCTGTTGTACTTATCGAGCCTCATCCTCAATTGGATGACATTATTCGAATACAACAAAAAGCAGGCCCATATGAACAATCAATGTGGCATCAAAGGGGAGCTAAAAAAGACTCACAGGAGATCTGGCGTACACATGAAGGACACATTGTTGCACCTACTTCACTGTTGAATATTCTTATTACAGATGCACATGGTTTTGACCATTGTGCAAGGGGAGAAGTAGTAAGAAAAATTAAACAGCAAGGATATTGGTCTCCTTATTTATATGCAATGGTGGATGAATTTTTGTCCACATGTGAAGTATGTGCTAAATACAATGTAAGAAAAGGCATGGTGACACCAATAGGCCATATTCCAACACCTGAAGGCCCCTTTAAACATCTTGTATGTGATTATGTGGATATGATAAAGCGTGTACAAGGCAAAAGATACATGCTGGTTATCATAGACAGGTTTAGCAGGTGGGTGGAAGCAGTACCATCCGCGGATCTAGGAGCAGGAACTGTAATTAAATTTCTAACGAGAGAGGTAATTCCTAGATTTGGAATTCCATCAGAAATAAGTTCAGATAATGGGTCGGCATTCATACAAAAAACTGTGAAACAAGTGTTGCAACAATTAAGAATAAAACAGAGACTAGGATGCGTTTATAGACCTCAGTCACAAGGGATAGTGGAGAGGGTTAATGGAGTTATCAAGGCTAAAATAAACAAAATATGTGAAAGTACTAAACTTAATTGGATTGATGCATTACCGCTCGCACTAATGAGCTATCGCATGCAAACTAACAGGAACACACACTTAACACCGCATGAAATGCTTACGGGTCGACCCATGCCTGTGCCATATTGTAGAGGTCCCTATAAAGGACCGCCTCTAGAACAATTACAAATGGAACTTCGCTCTTATATGAAGAAACTAACTGCCATACACATAAAGCTATCTATTTACAGGAAAAAAGAAAAGAGCCCAGTGAGGAATCGGAGACGGCCTGTCCAGTTGTTCCAGGGGACCAAGTTTATCTGAGGGTATTCCGGAGAAAATGGAATGAGCCCAGGAGAGAAGGACCCTACACAGTGGTGAGAGCTACTCCAACAGCAGTCCAAGTGGAGGGAAGCACAACCTGGTATCATCTAAACCACTGTACTAGAGTTCCCACAGGAAAGGCAGAAAGAAAGGAAAGCAGACAACCAGACAATACAGGAGAGAGCAATGAGGAAGAATCAGAGACACATGATGAAGTGCAAACTGACGAGAGCTCTTTCCTCCTGTCAGACAAACTGGAGAGGACAGAGAATAAGTCTGACAACATGTCTGAAGACCATCCTATGCCTAATGCATCTCATAATGCAGACTCAAACACAACCGATAGAAAGCAACCTGACTTCCCTTCAATTGACTTTACAACCTTTGAACAAAACTGACAATGTGATCAACTCAACAGAACCAACGATAATCAAAAATCGTAGAGACATTGATTATGATGTTCAAGGTGATGAAGACGTAAGTCAAATTGATGCATTATGGGATACAGCCCAAAACAATGAATGGTATAAATGGGCAGCCTTTACAGCTAAAGAAACAGGAAAAGAAAATTGCTTGCTGTGCTCCAAATCTCCATTAAACAAAGTAGTAGCCATACCAAATCCATATGACTACCGAAAATGTGCCCAATTTGGGAGAAACTTTTGTCATTTAACAGATTTTACCAGGCCATATTGTATTGCTGAATGCCTTGGATTTTTAGGAAATCCTAAATTAACAGATTATTTCTTTAGACCACTCTGGGGATCCTGGTGTCAGTATTCAGATATAGGTCAAAATATAAAAATTGAAAAACAAAAAGTAGAGATTCCAAAATGGTATAGCATAGATTATAAACAAGAATATGAGTGTTTCCATAAACCAAAAGGAACCCAAGATGTGGGTAAATTCAAAGGAAGATGTGCTATTATTTGGTATATAGATAAGAAAAATTCTTGGAAATCAGGAGTTCCTTCTAGAGCTCCAGAACTTTTAGCATTCGGAACAACTAAAGGAAGTAAGATAGCACCTGAAAAATGTGAAAATCAAACTATAGCCTTACCTCCAATAGAAATTTATGAAGATCAATCATTGATAATAGCAGATTTCTTTTGGATCTGTGGAGGGGAAATATTATTGCCTTCATTACCAGTTGGATGGAAAGGGATATGTGTAAGAGTACGGTTACTTCAAGAAGTTAGCATGGCACAATGGGGAACAGAACAGAGCACGAACAAGGAAGACAATAGAACTAAAAGAGGATACGAGCCAGACCCCAATGTATATTTAGACTCAATTGGACAGCCAAGAGGAATTCCTAATAAATTCAAGGCAAGAAGTGAAATAAAAGGAGGTTTTGAGTCTATCCTGGTTTGGATCACACCCAACAAAAATACAGAGTGGATTAATTATATCTATTATAATCAACAAAGATTCATTAATTATACTGATGAGGCCTTAACCTTATTAGGCGACCAAGTGCATGCAACAAGCAGAATGACATGGCAAAACAGACAGGCTCTTAATTGGCTCTTGGCAGACAAGGGAGGAGTTTGTGTTATGTTTGGAGATCAATGTTGTACATTCATCCCAAATAACACCGCCCCTGGAGGAGCTTTCAGTGAAGTTATGACAAAAATTAAAAAATTAAGAAATGAAATTACAACAAATGCCGGAAGAGACCAACACATTTGGGATTGGATTGATGTGAGATTTGGAGCATGGGGAGCATGGTTTGTTAAACTAGGAATGTTTTTAGGAGTTGCCATATTAATAGGAGGATTATTATTTTGCTGTGTATTACCTTTATTAAGATCATTAATCATCAATGCTACTGTTAAGCAAATGGGAGTGATAAAAGTCCCAAATAATCAACAAAGGATCATTGAAAAGAGTCTGGAGGAATATTATGAAGGATGGCTAAACAAACTGAACTTAAATGAGCAAACTTTTGACAATAGTTCTATTGACTCTGAGGATGTTGAAGATGTCTAAGGGTGAACCATACCCTGGATATAAGTGCCAGTTTAACTTTGGCCCAGGGAGGCTCTCTACGATACATAAGGTATCTGAGCTGAAGATCAACTTTTATAATCTTGTGATATTCAATTATTGATGTAATGTATGTATTTTATGTCTTTTATACATAACTGTGATAACCACAGGCAAGTGCTGAACCAATTACACGCTCAAGCTTTTAACATTGTGTACTATTAAAGAAGGAATTAGGGAGACTGGATCTTTTACTCGCTCCTAGTCAAAAAAGGAGAGAGATGTTTGGTCCAGTAATCCCTCAGAGTGGAATTCCATAATCTAGTCACTGGTGATAATACAATGTGACTTATTTAGTCACTAGGTAGTGTAACTAATATGACTGGATTATGGAGTAGCACTCTGGATAAGAATAATCAAATGTGAGACTTATTAAGTCTCAAAGGGGAGAATATGTGGAAGATTTTTATTAGTAAAGTTTCAATTAATCAAGTATATAATCAATGTGAATCTAGCCATTTTTGTTTTAAAGTTATTATTCTATTAAACTCTTATAGGCCTAAAATCTAATAGAAGGTTGCCTACGCCCTGGAATGTACAGAGCTAATGAAAAGCATATGGTCAGACATACATTAAGGGCCTCCCCTCCCTTGTGATTTATGAAAAGTATAGTCTAAAGGAAAAGTTTTACTATGTGGAACCGCCCCATATAGGAATATATAAGGAGGAACGAAATACCATTCGAGAGATCTCCTTGCAAGGGGGCTCGACTTTGTTTTGCTTGAAATAAAGTCTTTTCTTCTGAGAGAAAAATCCCTGACTGAGTTTGATTCTTCTGAGAACCGGCAAAAGACACCACACTTTAACTGAAGCAAGCAAACGATCTCTGCGTCAGCTCGGAAAGTGAGGAACTAACTGATCTCTGCTTCATTACAGTTTGCACATATGTTTTCGTCGCGAATGTTGATCTTCCTTCAAAACAGCCGGTAAAAGAGTCGCGCGATAACGCGCGTCATCACTTCGATACCGAATTAGATCTGGCTTTTGTTCACACAGCGCTCGTTCCGGATCGATTACCGCAATGTTACTATGTCCCCGACCCGGGTTCGATTCGGTAATCAATTCCGGGACGTGGTTGCTTTCACACAGAAGGCGACCAGGCAATGTTACGGGAATATTGCGGGTCCGACGTGCAGTGTGAAAGGGGCTTATGTCTGCTACTGTAAATATATGCTAACACTTTATTTTGATGGTCAACCAACAGATAAACTGACAGCGGTGTCTTTGCAAGTACGTCAGCTTATTCTACCATACTAGATTCTACCATTCTTGAGCTACTGATACTCTAATGAGAGTTAGTTGAGATGTAGTGGCAAAGTTGCTTATAATCGATTGTTTAAGAGGACCATCAAAATAAAATGTAACCATATAAAAGATTGATTTTTTTTCCAGTTAAGAGTATTAAGCTCACATCAATTAACATTAGCTTCAAAGGAAACACTCAGGTAACACTCAACATCTAACCACTCACAAGCTGTGATAAGATACTGTGCAGATCTTAAACAATGTCAAGATTTGATACAGTCCATTATACTGTAAATTAAGTAGATTTAATATGGTGATCATAGTGTGTTATAAATAATCATACTCTTAAACTTATGACCATGATGAATTATATTATGCATTGTATTATGATGTATTATAAGTGTTATGATTATTCATGAGTTGATATAACATATACATTTTTTTATAATGCATTATGCATTCATTACAATGCCTTAAGAGTACCCTTATAATGTTTTATAAATATGGGCTTCATAGAAAGTGTTACAGTATTTTTATCCAGTTTTTATCCAGTTTTGTTTTATTTTGTTTTACCCAATAAAAAAATGTGATTTAGAGATTCTGAGTTGAAGTCATTTTCTTCACATTTGAAATATTTTAACATGTAATTTAAAATGTATTAAGCACCAATTTGTTAGGTAAATATTTTAATTTAGAGTTTTATTGCATATTAGCACATTAACTTTATCCAGAGGAATTAATAAAGAAATATAAATGGGGCCCAGTTCTGACCCACTGTCGTCCCACTAAAACCCCAAATAAGGGCCATTTGTGGGTCTAGTGTAATCACCCAGCTGGGCCCCATAAGGGTTTTGTATGTGGCCCACATTGGCCCCAATTATTAGAGCCCACTATGGAACCATCATGGGCCCCTATGGGTTAACACACGGGGCCCAAGTGGAGCCGATGGACAAAAATGTACGGGTCCCATTTGGGTTGCCCATGCAGGGCCAAACTGACAGCCAAAACCCACATGGGGCCCACATGGAAATGTTGGCTGGGCAGCTATGATGACTCAAATGATTCGCGAACCCCAAACTGAGTCAAATGATTCGCAAACCCGCTTTGAACTCCCGAACTGACTCAAATGATTCGCGAACCCACTACGAACTCCTGAACTTATTCAAATGATTTGCGATCCAGAAAATGAGTCAAATGATTCGCGAACCCGCTCCGAACTCCCGAACGGATTCAAATGATTCACGATCCCCAAACTGACTCAAATGATTCGCGAACCCGCTTTGAACTCCCGAACTGACTCAAATGATTCGCGAACCCACTACGAACTCCTGAACTTATTCAAATGATTTGCGATCCAGAAAATGAGTCAAATGATTCGCGAACCCGCTACGAACTCCCGAATGGATTCAAATGATTCGCGATCCCCAAACTGACTCAAATGATTCGCGAACCCGCTTTGAACTCCCGAACTGACTCAAATGATTCGCGAACCCGCAACGAACTCCCGAACTGATTCAAATGATTCGCGATACCCAAACTCACCCAAATGATTCGCGAACCCGCTTTGAACTCCCGAACTGACTCAAATGATTCGCGAACCCACTACGAACTCCTGAACTTATTCAAATGATTTGCGATCCAGAAAATGAGTCAAATGATTCGCGAACCCGCTTTGAACTCCCGAACTGACTCAAATGTTTCGCGAACTCGCTCCGAACTCCCCAGCAAGCACAGAACGTTGTGAGGACGTTGTGGTAAAGTTCCATTTTTTTTAATCTTGGCTAACTTCCCAGAAACCTCGTGGGCACGTCCTCAAAAGACGTCGATAGTTAGTCCCATTGGGGACGTTGTAGCGACGTGGTCAGTTGGTCTTCAGATAATTTTTAATATTATTGCACTACATGTATTATTATTATTAAGATACCATTTGAACAGCCTATTTTTGGGGAAATAAGTTATACAAAAAAATTCATCAAGCATGTTAAAAGATGGCATGAATTATATATATATATATATATATATATATATATATATATATATATATATATATATATATATATATATATATATATATATATATATTTGCCATCAGTTTAAGAACAAAAATAAATAAATAATTTACTTAGCAAATGGTGATAATGTTTGTTAATGAAAGAGAGTACAGTACAAATGAACATTTAAACCTTAAACTAGCAGCGCACGTCACTTTCTAAATGAAGTGCTCGACGTGCGTGTGCCCGTCATTTTGTAATGGTCAACTTCCAGCGGACGGACACGGAGGAAAGGTAAGCGCTATAAATCTACTTTTATTCATAGATTTTAACTGATATAACGTTAAATTTCATCAAAGAGGAGTAGTGCTTTGTATTTTTGTAGGTTTTCTCTTTCAATTTAATAAATAAATGCTGTTTCGTTAATTAGCTCAAAAGCAGTCTCAGAGGTGGTCTAGGGTAACGTTAACTGTTAAAATCGAATATAACCTTACCTGTTTTAAATTATTTGAAATTTAACACGGTAACTATACAGTATTCACTTTCTAATTATTCAGTTTTTTAACCGTAGTAACGTTAATTGGTTTGTTTGAATGCCTGCCGCTCGAGCTTGATGATGCTCATGCTAGCCATGCTGTGAACTTGAATATAAACCGCTGTATAAAGTTTAACGTTAATTATCGAGGCTGCCGAAATCATGTTCAGTGTATGTGGGATTAATAATTTCCCCTTTTCTCCCTCAAGTGGCAGGCTTGTAAATTCTGCCATCTGTTCATTATTGGTGTTTTTCACATGCATTCTTTTTAATGCTAGTTTAATTCTCAAATTGATCTGATACTTTCTTTTCACAAAAAGTTAACAAATTGTTCACTTTTTTAGGGCCTGACAACCACCAGTTGAGTCAATGATTCAATGAGTTCCTTATAAGGAAATATATTTGTTACCACCTAGTAATTTAAATGTATTATATATTGCTTTAAAATTAACATTTAATTTGATATAAGCTACAGGATCAATAGTGCTGCTATCAGTATTCTTGTAACATTGATTCATTACCCTTTAGACACAAGCACATATCCTCCAAATCCTAATAGCCTAATAGCAAGAATTTAATTTTACAAAAGATTACATTTTTTTTCAATGTTTTGAACTTTGTGTTTATAAAATAATTATGAAGAAAAAATGTGACTCTCCAGAAATGCTAAGTTTTCTTCCCCATCATTTCTAATATGGGGTGCGTTTCCCTAAAACCAACTGTGGTCACAAGTTCCTTCGTTACCAATGGAGTTCAGTGGAACTGACGACTGTAGTAAGCTAACTGCAGATGTGATTCACATCATGTACGTCATGAGCAGAGCACACTTTGATCATAGCAGCAATAATGTGATTAGGTGCATGTAAATGCACTGATTGATGATAATCAGCAATGTTTATGAAAAAGCAACAAATCAGTGAATATGAAAAAGATCATGTGACACTGAAGACTGGAGTAAAGTTACTGAAAAATTCAGCTTTGCCTCATAATTATTTTAATAAATATGTTTTAAAGTATATTTGAAAAAGAGTATGAAAACGGTTTTCTTTTTTTTTTTACAATATTACTTTTTTTTTTTTTTTTTTAATCAAATTAATCTAGCCTTGGTGAGCAGAAGAGACTTCTCTTGAAAACCATAAAGAAAAGATTCCAGATTTTGACTGGTTGTGAACATACATGAGCAACATTAACAAGATGATCCTCCCTTTCAGCTCAGAGAAGGATGTTGACGGTGCAGGCCCAGGATGAAGAAGAGGAGGAAGAACACATTTAACTATTTTCTCATAAACTTGCCATGTGTTATAATAAAAACAATGAACATGACTACAATAATATGCTAAATGTTATTAAAAGATTCCAGTTTGCAAGAAATCTGAGTGTGTGACTCTACACTAGAGGAACTCTTTTCTGAAGAAGATCAGGTGCTGAGAAGAAGCCTTGTTCTACAGCAAAACACTGCATCAAGCCTCCTGTCCTTCCCTCAGAAGAGCCTGTCTTCTGCTGCTGGGGTAAGAAACACCCTCTTCCTCTTCTCTATCAGCTGTCCTGCACCTAACTCTGCCTCCTCAGCACTGTCTGAAAGAGTCTTCTCCACAGTCAGTAATCACAGATCCCTCCATGTACTAAAACGTGCACGATTACTTTTACATTTCATTGATTTGCTAAATCGTATGCACAATTTACTAATTCGTTCTCTTGATGTATAAATATTGTACACGATTTAGCAAATCGAGGGAATGAAATAGAAAATTGTGCGCAGGAATTAGCTACATTTTTTCCTGCATGTCGTGTAATTGAAGCACATCACCACCAGACATTTATACCAGGAGCCTCATATACGACGCTCAAGGAACAGTTTTACTTTGTGCAGTATCTCCTTGCAGTATCTGCTGAATTGTTTCATATCTATTTATCATGTATTTTTTTGTTGCACCAAATTATGTAGAGTTGTATCAATAAGTGTACTGATAATTATATATAATTTTCACTGATAACATCATTATCCCCATCCTTAATAAGACAAACATTTTCTATTGTTTATATTGTGTAATCTATGAATTGATGTGTTTAGTTTTCTGTGCTCATGACTTAGAAACACTTTGCATGTTTAAAGAACAGGTGCAATGTTCAAAATGTTTGGGCTTAGTATTTGTAGAAAGTAGTGCTGAATAAATGTTGATTTGTGAATGAATGCAGTGTGTTTTTGTCTATTTTAAATTAGAATGTTTTTGTATTGGTTTGCATTTCATGTATGTAATTAATGTATTTACTATCAATCCCCTATAATTAGATTACAATTCGATTTCATAAGGTTTATTTTTTGCACCAGAGATGGATTGAGTTTATTAGTTCTTTATGTATTTCAAGGTAATGGTGAGGTGAAAATATGTTGCTGCGACTAATATGATCCGGTAATGTTACGTCCTCATAACGTGCCAGTTTGGTCAATAGGACATACTCATCACGTTCCAGCGACGTTCCACTATAACGTCACCACGACGGATATGGGAATCACAAAGTTACGTCGCTGGAACGTTATTTGGGACGTCGCTGCGACGAATATGGTCTGGTCCAGTTACATCGTCAACCCTGTGTTAGCTTGGTCCCGAACTGATTCAAATGATTTGCGATCCCCAAACTGACTCAAATGATTCGCGAACCTCAAACTGACTCAAATGATTCGCGAACCCGCTACGAACTCCCGATCTGACTCAAATGATTCAGCGAACCCGCTACGAACTCCCGAACTGATTCAAATGATTCGCGATCCCCAAACTGACTCAAATGATTCGCGAACCCGCTTTGAACTCCCGAACTGATTCAAATGATTTGCGAAACCGCTTTGAACTCCCGAACTGATTCAAATGATTCGCGATCCCCAAATTTGACTCAAATGATTTGCGATGGCGCTACGAACTCCCGAACTGATTCAAATGATTTGCGAAACCGCTTTGAACTCCCGAACTGATTCAAATGATTCGCGATCCCCAAACTGACTCAAATGATTCGCGAACCCGCTAAAAAACTCTCGATCTGACTCAAATGATTCGCGAACCTGCTACGAACTCCCGAACTGTTCAAATGCCTTAGAAAGATCAACAAATAATGCAGCAGAATGTTGCTTCTTCTCTAAGGCCCCAATAATATCATTTGTCACTAATGTAGCAGCAGTGATAGTGCTATGGCCACTTCTAAACCCTGACTGAAAATTATTTAATTAAAATACTGTTTTAACTGTACATTCACAAATGATTCCAAGATCTTTGACAAAACAAAGTTTTGATATTGGACGGTAATTATTCAATTCTGATGGGTCTCCACCTTTATGTAAAGGGAGAACATAGGCTGCTTTCCAACTTTTAGGAATGGAGTTAGAAAGAAGACTCAAATTAAAAATATGCGCTATGGGCTAATAGTAATAATATAATAATGTAATAATATCAGCTGCCACTTTTAACAGAAAGGGATCCAGATTATCTCTACTTGCTGACTTTTTGTGATCAATGTCTCTGAGGGCTTTATGAACTTCTGAAACTGAAATCGGTTTAAAATTAAACAATTCCTGATTTACATTTTCAGATGCTGACATGGCTGGACATGGGACAGATTTATTTACGGTTTGATTAAATATGAATCCAGCCTGAATAAAGTGTTTATTAAACTGATTGACTATGACTGCTTTATCTTTTATTTCATCTAAACCAATAAGAATCTGATCTGGGAGGTTTGAGATCACACCTGCACCCGACAAAGATTTAATTGATTTCCAAAACTTTAAAGGATTGTTTAAGTTTTCTGTGGTTGACTTAAAAAAATCAGATTTGGACTTTCTAATCATCGAAGTGCACTTGTTTCTTACAGTTCTAAATGCAATCCAATCAGCAGAAGAGTGGGAAAATCTGGCTTGTGCCCACATTTTTTTCTCAAACAGATTAGCTCTGATAGACTGTCTGAAAACCAATTTTTTGAATGAAAAAAATCCCATGCCATTTCAGCATCCGAAAACAAAGACCATTACTTATCTACTTTTCCTCTCCCTGCAGTTTGGTAATATAAAGATTCCTCCTTTGAACGCATCTCTTCTGTGTGTTTTATTGTTCTGGGTCTGAATTTGGGCTCCTGGGGTCTCAAAAAGGAAACATTTTCAATCTCCAAGGGTAACGTTATGACAACACACTCTTAGAAAAAAGGTTTCATTGGGGTTCTATATAGAACCATAGGGTTCTTTACTCAACTCCAAAGAACCTTTTATGCTAAAAATGTTCTATAATGACAAGAAAGAACCCTTTTGGCACAAAGGTTCTTTAGGCTATTATTCATTCATATGTTACATTATTCTGCAACACTTTGTATTTGTAATTAAATTATTGTTTGTAGTAACTTAATATCACATTTTAATCATGCTGATTCTTGGAGAAAAACTGAAATGGCACTCTTCGTGTGATATTGATTAACTACATAAAATGATATAAATATACCTGTATACATTTTCTAACACCCATATCTTCATAAATGCATTTGAATACACCGAATAATGCAGTGAAAGAACGCACTCAAAATGCACACGCGCACTAGTATGATTTCATCATGTAACTTTACATTAGCCTAGATGCGTGCACTTTTTAGGCACGATTTGTTTAGTTTTTGAATATACTTGATACTGTTAAAACGCACATCATTAAAACAAAATATACGAGTTCACATATCACACCTAAACACGCTTGGAAAACATAATTAGAACTAGCTACTAAATTAGTTAAAAATGCCTATCCATATACAGCTATGATGACTCAAATGATTCGCGAACCCGCCTTGAACTCCCGAACTGACTCAAATGATTTGCAAACCCACTCCAAACCAGGCGGCAAGGAAGTCGACCGGAAGTTGAAGTCGGCCGGGTGCCGCCATCTTGTAGCAGAACTTCACTTGCGTTAGCATTCCCATTGACTCCCATTCATTAGGGCGTCACTTTGACAGGGAATAACTTTTCATCTGAGGCGTTTAAAGACTCCGTTTGTCCAATATTTATTTCTAAAGATACACGACAATGTATAAAGGGCTCCATTACCTTCTATGTTACATTATGGCCCCGTAGTAACAGTTTTTTGTAAAAATAGGTTATGACGATTGTGTCATAACCACGCGGCTCTCTGTCGCATTACCATACAGACAGGAGGAGAAGCTCGCAGGCAATTAACTTAATACGGCGTACTGGCGTTACATTTTAAAATACTATACAAAATAATTAATCAGAATACTTACTCCTGCTCACTCACGCCAAAGAACTCCCCGCTCAAGCTCGTCGTCTCTGCAAGATCAACGATGGCAGTTTGCACGCACAGCCACTAGAAGATTTCTTTAACTGTCTATGCTCCGAACTCCCGAACTGATTCAAATCATCCACGAAGCCGCTCTGAACTACTGAACTGATTCAAATGATTCGCGATCCCCAAACTGACTCAAATGATTCGCGAACCCGCTACGAACTCCCGAACTGACTCAAATGATTCGCGAACCCGCTACCCAGCCTTTATAAGTTTTCATGACAAACGCTGTTAATTCAAATAAGGAGATACAACATTAACTGCATGAAAATAAAACAAAAGGACATCACAACATATTAAATTAATTATTTCTTATTTCCTGCTTCTTCCAGACGCTGGCTCCATCTAGTGGAAACACACGACACTGCAGCATCCCTCGGAGGACAAAAACATAAACAGATGAAAATACATTGATTTGTCATAACTACTGAACATACAAGACATCAGTCTCCCCACGTTTACATATCCCATATAACTGGGGATATTTCCTCGCACTAATAATAAAGAAATACTCTTTGACTTCGCCAAGGAATAAATAACAAGATATCCGCTTGTTATTTACGTAGTGTAGCGGACTTCGTCTCTCACCACAAAGAACCACACGACACCACTGGCTTCGGTGGACCACTTCTGCAGTTTATTAAGACAGGACAGGGATTAACGGCACACAAAAACACTCTCTGTGACAATCCATTATTGTGTGAACACATACAGTATGCTAGTGCTTTAGTATAATACTATATGGATGCTCTAGTTTGTACAAGTGATGTTTTTTTTTTTTTTGTAAGCTGAATGTTTCTTTCACTTAATATGATACGCAATATGTTCTTTATATTGTTTATTTCAAAAGAAGGGGGATGTAGTTTTCTTACATTCTGCTAAGAACCAATCACATGTCAGAGACATTGTATCCTATGTTCTTATTGGCTATAGCATTTGCCAGTAAAGTTTATGCAGATTGGCTCAAAAAGTTCAGTGTGTATTATGCTGCTGAAGAGTTAACACTCATGTTGCGAGTCTGAGTCGAGTTAATACATCCTCATGATGAGACTAGTTCTGCATGCACCAAGAGTCTCTTTGAATACGAATCATCATAACAAAAAACACAATGAGTCGCGAACATGCTCAGAAGTGCCGATCTGAATCAACCGAGTCGCGAACAGGGAAGTAAGGGAAGTCGTGGCCTAATGGTTAGAGGGTTGGACTCCCAATCGAAGGGTTGTGAGTTCGAGTCCCGGGCCGGCAGGAATTGTGGGTGGGGGGAGTGCATTTACAGTTCTCTCTCCACCTTCAATATCACGACTTAGGTGCCCTTGAGCAAGGCATCGAACCCCCAACTGCTCCCCGGGCGCCGCAGCATACATGGCTGCCCACTGCTCCGTGTGTGTGTGTGTTCACTGCTCTGTGTGTGTGCACTTCGAATGGGTTAAATGCAGAGCCGTGAACAGACTCCGAAGTGACAATCTGAAAACTTCGACCAACGAATGTAAAAAATAAATGCATTTTAATATAGTAAAAATAATTTAGAATGATCTTTCTCTATATTTTATTGACAGCCTAACTCTTAACGAGCAATGCACCATAATATCACATTTACACTATAAAAAAAAACACTATATTTCAGCCTATATTTATAACCTCTATGTAAAAAAAAACAGAATACTGTTCTTACGAAATTCATTCAACATGTTATTAAATCATAATTAGTTTTTAAACACTGACAGGAACTTTCAGAGCTGATTTCAAAGTTACTGCGTTTATAAAACAACTCTATGAAAGACTCAGATCACGTATCTAAAAATAAATCGCTATAGTAAAAGAGAAATAATAAGAGGAGTGAAGTTTCCTACCGTTCTGCTGTGTTTGGTCCTCACGCGCGTCTGACGCTCCGCGGCGCGTCTCCGCCCCTCACACGCGTGTTTACAGCGCTAAATTAATCATCTGTGCTAATTATTATACATGTCGACACGCGGCTATTGGTAGTGATGCTACAGTCAAAAATCAGTAATAATTCAAACCTTTTAAAATAAAATATATAAAATAATGGTTTCGATTTTAATATCCTTTAAAATATAATTTATTTCTGTGAATAAATAAATAAATCATTCTGATCCCAAACTCTGACCGGTGTGTGTGTGTGTGTGTGTGTGTGTGTGTGTGTGTATAGCACTTACACACTAATGCCCCACAATAATAAACATGTTAAATACTCATCTGAGGAGGAATATAATTTATATAGGAGGATATAATTTTATATGCGATATTACCTTTTCTTTTCATCATCATCTTTAAGAGTTCATGATCATTTCTGTTCAACTTTATTTCTCAGTTGATAAATCTGAATCAACAGAGTCGCGAACATGCTCCGAATTCCCGATCTGAATCAAAACAATCATCAATACATCCTAAAAGAGTTATATTTTTTTTAGAAAAAAAAGAATCCATTTTACTGACCACAAACTTTTGAACTCTATAGTGTTTATTGTTAGAAAAGTCTTCTATTTTAAATAAATGCTCTTCTTTTTAACTTTTCATTCATCAAAGAATCCTGAAAGAAGTATCACAGTTTCAGCAGCACAACTCTGATAATAAATCATCATATTATTCTGATTTCTGAAGATCATGTGACACTGAAGACTGGAGGAATGATGCTGGAAATCACAGAAATAAAATAGATTTTAATGTATGTTAAAATAAAAATAATGTTGTTTTACTCCATAATAATATTTCACTTTTTTTCCTGTAATTTTGATCAAATAAATGCAGTTTTGATTTGTAAACTCCTGTAAGAAAAAAAACAAAAAAAAAAACATAAAAAATCATTCTGATCCCAAACTCTGACCGGTGTGTGTGTGTGTTGCACTTACACACTAATCCCCACAATAATAAAGATGTTAAATACTCATCTGAGGAGAAAACTATGTTGCATCATAATGAAAGGATGTGTGACGTACACTTTCTGTAAACTGAGCCAAACATTTTTTCACTGATTTAGGGTAGAGTAAGAATATTTACAGCATTGCGCAAGTTAGTTCATACTTGGATATAATTTTATATACAATATTACCTTTTCTTTTCATCATCATCTTTAAGAGTTCATGATAATTAATGTTCAACTTTATTTCTCAGTTGATTAATCCATCCACAATTCATAAAACACAACACATGCAACTGAGGTACAAGAAGTATTGACATCCAAAAGTCATTGAAATCATTTAAAAATCACATCGACAGGTAAAAAAAAAAAAAAAAAAAAAAAGTGCCGATCTGAATCAACCGAGTCGCGACCAGGCTCCGAAGTGCCGATCTGAATCAACCGAGTCGCGACCAGGCTCCGAAGTGCCGATCTGAATCAACCGAGTCGCGAACAGGCTCCGAAGTGCCGATCTGAATCAACCGAGTCGCGAACAGGCTCCGAAGTGCCGATCTGAATCAACCGAGTCGCGAACATGCTCCGAAGTGCCGATCTGAATCAACCGAGTCGCGAACAGGCTCCGAAGTGCCGATCTGAATCAACCGAGTCGCGAACAGGCTCCGAAGTGCCGATCTGAATCAACCGAGTCGCGAACATGCTCCGAAGTGCCGATCTGAATCAACCGAGTCGCGAACAGGCTCCGAAGTGCCGATCTGAAAACTTCGACCAAAGAATGTAAAAAATAACTATTTCTCTATGAAAGACTCAAACCACGCATCTAAAAATAAATCGCTTTAGTAAAAGAGAAATAATAAGAGGAGTGAAGTTTCCTACCGTTCTGCTGTGTTTGGTCCTCACCGAAGCTCCGCGGCGCGTCTCCGCCCCTCACACGCGCGTTTACAGCACTAAATTAATAATCTTTGCTAATTATTATACATTTACTTCATTGTCAGCTTCAGGTAATTCATTTATTATTGTTCAATGAACTGTTTGATACAAAAAAAGGTTGTATTTCAGTAATAATTCAAAATTATCAAAAAATATATAAAATATATAAAATAATGGTTTATATTTTAATATCCTTTAAAATATAATTTATTTCTGTGATGTGCAGCTGTATTTTCAGCATCATTCCTCCAGTCTTCAGTGTCACATGATCTTCAGAAATCAGTCTAATATGATGATTTATTATTAGAATTATTAATAGTTGTGATGCCAAATATTATTTTGGAATCTGCGATACTTTTTTCCGGATTCTTCGATGTATACTTTTTTTTTTTTTTAAAGAACAGCGTTTATTCAAAATATAAATCTCTTCTAACAATACTAATCTTTGATTTCACTTCTTATCAATTTAATACATCCTAAAAGGAGTTATAAACTTTTGAACTCTATTGTTTATTGTTAGAAAAGACTTCTATTTTAAATAAATGCTCTTCTTTTTAACTTTTCATTCATCAAAGAATCCTGAAAGAAGTATCACAGTTTCAGCAGCACAACTCTGATAATAAATCATCATATTAGAATGATTTCTGAAGATCATGTGACACTGAAGACTGGAGGAATGATGCTGAAAATCACAGAAATAAAATCGATTTTAATGTTAAAATAAAAATAATGTTGTTTTACTTCATAATAATATTTCACTTTTTTTCCCTGTATTTCAATCAGGACCACTTCCGTCAAGTATATTTAATGACAATTATAATTGCATACAGTTAGTGTTGGCGGTATGGTTATGTTCTGGGCAATACTCCACACGCCTGTCCATGCAGCCATGCTTGGACAGAGCGGGGAAAGCAGCAAGACAAACCCCCAAAACAACCATATGCCAAAACTCCCCAACACAACTGATGCAATTTGAATGGCCAGCAATGAGAAATGTTGCTTGATACTATATTTATGGGGGAAGCATCACCAAACTCGGAGAGAAGCATACAACAAGCATGTTGCTTAGCTGCTTATGCAAAATATTTGAGAGAACAGTATGGGGGGGGGGGGGGGGCATACACCCCTAGCAGCAGCAGCAGCAGCCTAATACAGTGGAAGTTAAGGATTACATGATGAAAAAGCACATTAAGGGGGAAGCATACACCCCTAGCAGCAGCGTAATACGATGGAAGTTAAGTATTACATGCTGAAAAATCACATTAAGGGGAAAGCATGCACCCCTAGCAGCAGCAGCCTAACACGACAGCAGTTGTATATCATTCAATTTAAGTCTAACATGCTGAAAAATCACATTAAGATGGGGGGTGGGAGCGTCACCCAAAGTTAAGCAATTGAGGATGTGCAACAATTATGTTCTTAGAATGCTTAAGCAGCTGTGATTGTAAAGGGGGAAGCATACGCCACTAGCAGCAGCAGTCTGATATGATGGCAGTATTATCCAATTTTATGCATCTACCATGCTGCAAAATTCACAAAGGGGGAAGCGTCACCCCAAGTTAAGCAACTGAGGATGTGCAACAAGCATGTTTCTTGAAAATGCTTAAATCTCATGCCAATCCAGAGTACCCACAGAGCAGTACGAATCCCCATCTCCAAAAGTCCCCAGCCTGGTCATATCTGCAAAACAAAAATACAGCTTCCGATTCCCTCTGGAAAACCAAGCTCCTGTAGGCATGTTGTGGGCGGAGCTATAATAATGATTTGTGTTGTTTCCATAACATATATTCACTTAAGTGCGGATTGTGGAAGATTTTTATTAATAAGATTTTAATCAATTAAGAATAATCAATGTGAATCTAGCCATTTTTGTTGCTAGTAGTTTTTCCATTATAATTCTATAGGCAGAGATGGGTAGTAACGAGTTACATTTACTTCGTTACATTTACTTGAGTAATTTTTTGGGGTAAGTAATACTTTTCTGAGTATATTTAAAGATGGGTACTTTATACTCTTACTTCAGTAAATTTTTTGGGGAAAATCTGTACTTTTACTTCGTTACTGTGGGCGACTCTCCTCTCGTTACTTTATCTTAATGCAATAAATGTTATAAATGCTTCAGTTTATTCCAAACAATGAGCGATGCCCATTCGCGAATGATTCATTCTTTAGAGTCAATTCTGTTCAAAGGCTTGATCAAACCAATTGGCAAACGAGTGAATTGGTTCATGAATCAGTTTGAATGAGTCGTTCAGTTCCATGCCGCACGCGCTGAGCGTCTGAAGCGGTTCACTCAGAGTTGTAACGTTTATCATCAGCAGCGTTGAAAACGGGGCTATGGAACTGCACTGAATCAAAAGCAAATCTGCAAAGGCTATTATTTGCTTACGATGGAGATCCTTATTAGATGAACGCGTGTGCTGTCTACTGTTTAACAGGTAATAACTTGGGCTACATTCGATTACAGTACACCAGGGACGTGCACAGGGGGGTTGCTCAGGTTGCCCGGGCAACTGCCCATATGCCCTACTCGACTCACGTTGCCCTTCCGAGGTGAAAAAAAAAAAAAAAAAAAATCGTACAATGGATGCAGATTTTCACGTAGGCTTAGATAAAAAACAAATAAAAAATAAAAAAATAAAAAAATAAAAATCGTAAAGCCTCATTCACTTCCATATTCGGGCACCCTTCCGAAAGTGAAAGTCGGTAGAGGAAGGGCAAACTCTCTTTACGTGGCTGCAGCGCTGCACGCGACCGGCACCTGAGCTGAGCCTGCATGAGCGGCCCTAGAAGGAGATTGTCGCGGTTGTCGGGTGAGACCACTCAACGTTGTCGGAAATGTAATAGTAAGGTTATAATCGTAAACGAAAACGAAAACTAGTTGGGAAAAAAAATTGTGTTAACTGAAATAAAAATAAAAACGAGGCATTACAAAAAAACCAACCAAAACTGTAATGTGTGTTTGGCAAAACTAACTAAAATAAAATAAAATTATAGATTAAATGTCCTTAGTTTTCGTCTTTGTCAATGTCTTTCATAGAGCAAACGTTCAGCTGCATTTCATTTCCCTGCGTCTCTCACTCACGCGTCTCTCTCACATAACTTTTACTGCGCGCGCACAGCCCTCCCCTCCGTGCACACCGCGTCTCCATGAGAACGAGTGTTGGAAGAAAGTTCGCGAAAGGTTGGCATCTCGTGAAAACCATTACACAATCACACATTAAAAAGTGGTATAAAAATATTTTTAATTCTGAATATAATTTTGTCAGCGTGTTAATGTCGACCCGAGAAGCGATTGCTACTTTAGAAAGTTAACTAGACGCAAGTTTGAGGTAAAATGCACTTGGGTTGTCGATGTCAAAACACTATTTAAGCAGTGATTCAAGTAAGGAATAATTGACGACGGGCCGTTGAATTACAGTTTTTCTCAGTCACTTTGGTGCATTTTTCAAAACAGAAATGAAATTCTCAAAACTACTTGTACAACCTCCACATCATCTAGTCATTTATACACATCATAAAAGCAGATTCTCATTCTTTTGAACAAGTTGCCATTGCTTTTGTACATTCATGCAATTGATTACGCACATTTATCTGCGGTTTCCTACATTATCAGTTGCTAATGTCATGTCGTTCAAAATGTATTATACAGTTTTCTGTGCAATAGTCAATACCACTCAAAACATCTAGTCTTTAGTTCATAGTATAAGTCATTCAATGCAAAATGGTTCATCTAGTTGTCACAAACTGCCAAGCACACTTTTTACACACTATTAATAGATGTTTTGTCAATTTGGCATGAATTGTGCAAGTGAATCTTTACTAATGAAGAGAATGTAGATGATAAACCAATGATAAACCATTTCTCTGAAATAGCTCACAGGTTCATCTCATGAATCTTCAGTTGGAAAGCTTATACTGTATAGACAGAGGAGAACACAAGAGTTACACATTCTGAAAAAATACTTATTTTCATCTTTGTGCCCATATTTCCTTTTCCTTTTCTATATCACAAAAACATTGTAAATGTTTTTTTTTTTTTTTTTTTGGTCAGACCACTAGTAAAAGTGTAACTGGGAATTCTATCCAGTCTCTTTCAATCAATATCCCACAAACAGTAATGTGTAAACGTATACTTTTGAAATGGATATATGGCATACATAAACATATGGCATATTGTTCAATACAGTAGTTTACATCAGAACACCCCTCCAGAGTACACTGTTATATTGACAACATGACTAAGCAATTTGACTGTCTTATCCGTACACTATGACACTTCGGTCACGACTCAAAGCGGAGTCAACTATTCCGCTTATACCACGGTTACCACACCTCAAGACATCGATCAGATGATATATTTACAGTTTTTCTCAGTCACTTTGGTGCATTTTTCAAAACAGAAATGAAATTCTCAAAACTACTTGTACAACCTCCACATCATCTAGTCATTTATACACATCATAAAAGCAGTTTCTCATTCTTTCGAACAAGTTGCGATTGCTTTTGTACATTCATGCAATTGATTATGCATGTTTATCGGCAGTTTCCTGCATTATCAGTTGCTCATGTCATGTTGCTCAAAACGTATTGCATAGTTTTCTGTGCAACAGTCTTACCCCCCAAAACATCTAGTCTTTAGTTCATCGTATAAGTCATTAAATGCAAAATGGTTAATCTAGTTGTCAAAAACTGCCTAGCACACTTTTTATATTTATTTTTACACATTATTATTAGACTTTTTGTAAATTTGGCATGAATTGTCCAAGTGAATCTTGACTTATGAAGAGAATGTAGATGATAAACCAATGATAAACCCTTTCTCTGAAATAGCTCAAAGGTTCATCTGATGAATCTTCAGTTGAAAAGCTTATACTGTATAGACAGAGGACAACACAAGAGTTACAAATTCTGACAATGGACTTATTTTCATATTTGTGTCCATATTTATTTTTCCTTTTCTATATCACAATGACTTTGTAAAGTTTTTTTTTTTGTTGTTTTTTTTGGTCAGACTTTGTAAAAGTGTAACTGGGAATTCTATCCAGTCTCTTTCAATCAATATCCCACATACAGTAATGTGTAAATGTGTACGTTTGAAATGGATATATGGCATAAATAAGCATATGGCATATTGTTCAATACAGTAGTTTACATCAGAACATCCCTCCAGAGTAAACTGTTAAATTGACAACATGGCTAAGCAATTTGACTGTCTTATCCGTACACTATGACACAAGAATTTGTCATTCTGATGGCAGTGATATGTTCATTGACACAGATATTTATTTTTGAGAGATGAACTAAGGATTTTGAGCAGGAGACTGGCTTTTGCAGGTCATCCATTGTGTTTTGATATCTGTACGAGTTGTTTTGAGAAATGCACTTTATGTTTTGCAAATTGTGAGTTTGATTCGAGAAATGTACCAAAGCGACTGAGAAAAACTGTAAAGGGATTCGTTCGGTTTTTGTACTTACAGTTTTTCTCAGTCGCTTTGGTACATTTCTCTAATCATTCTTGAGATTTGCAAAACAGTAAGTGCATTTCTCAAAACAACTCGTACAGATATCAAAACACAATGGATGACCTGCAAAAGCCAGTCTCTTGCTCAAAATCCTTAGTTCATCTCTCAAAAATAAATATCTGTGTCAATGAACATGTCAGTGCCATCAGAATGACAAGTCCTTGTGTCATAGTTTACGGATAAGACAGTCAAATTGCTTAGCCATGTTGTCAATTTAACAGTGGAGGGATGTTCTGATGTAAACTACTGTATTGAACAATATGCCATATGTTTATGTATGCCATATATCCATTTCAAAACTACACATTTACACATTACTGTTTGTGGGATGTTGATTGAAAGAGACTGGATAGAATTCCCAGTTACACTTTTACTAGTGGTCTGACCAAAAAAAAAAAAAAAAAAAAATACTTTTACAATGCCATTGTGATATAGAAAAGGAAATATGGGAACAAAGATGAAAATAATTCCATTTTCAGAATTTGTAACTCTTGTGTTGTCCTTTGTCTATACAGTATAAGCTTTCCTACTGAAGATTCATGAGATGAACCTTTGAGCTATTTCAGAGAAATGGTTTATCATTGGTTTATCATCTACATTCTCTTCATTAGTAAAGATTCACTTGCACAATTCATGCCAAATTGACAAAACATCTAATAATAGTGTGTAAAAAGTGTGCTTGGCAGTTTATGACAACTAGATGAACCATTTTGCATTTAATGACTTATACTATGAACTAAAGACTAGATGTTTTGGGGGTTAAGACTATTGCACAGAAAACTGTATAATACATTTTGAGCAACATGACATTAGCAGCTGATAATGTAGGAAACCGCAGATAAATGTGCGTAATCAATTGCATGAATGTACAATAGCAATCGCAACTTGTTCAAAAGAATGAGAAACTAGATGATGTGGAGGTTGTACAAGTAGTTTTGAAAATTTCATTTCTGTTTTGAAAAATGCACCAAAGTGACTGAGAAAAACTGTAATCGCTATTGTGGGTAGGACTATTTCTTCCGCATCTCATCCAACGTTTCTTTTGCTGGTTTCCCAATGTCATTTTAAAGCGGGTAATGGAGGCTTGAGCCTTAGTATTATAATGCAGTTATTAATGAAGTTATTAGAAAGAAAGCGAGAGACACACACACACACACACAGAGAGAGAGAGAGAAAGAGAGAGAGAGAGAGACCTTGTGTGAATTAGACTGCAGTAGCGTCTCTAAACAGCGCTGTTATACAGCGCTGGTGGGAAATGTCATGAGTACTTTTGGAAAATCGTCATGTTGTTGTTTTTGTTAGTCCTGTAATTTCCGTTATTACAGTTTTACTATGCGAAGTGATATGGAACTGTAATGCGGTCAAGAGAGCTGCCTGGAACTACGTTCGCCATGCTTTTCCCAGAAAATAATGTCACGCCTCAGAACGTTCGTCAGCCAATCAGATTCAAGCATTCAACGGCCCCGTAGTATAAATATTAAATAATGTTATGTCATTTTTTTACTCTTACACTGAATGTTTGCTCCTTCATTCCAGATGAGTAGGATATTGTATAGGGTAAATTTAGTATAGGGTGTGAAAATTGTACAGCTGTGGAATTTGTATAGGGTGTGAATTCTGTATAGAAAATTATTGCTTGACTAAAGTCTCTCTCTTTCTCACCCAAGCACACTCACTCATGCACACACCCACTAAAAACATTATGGTGTATTTAAAGTTTGGATGTTTTTTTCCTCATGGTAATGCCACAGCTTCCAGATGCTCTCAACGCAAAAGCCTACTCGCGCTCGTGATTCTTTAGCCCCGCCCACACGTCACGCTTCCAGCCGGTCGTGTTTTTCCGGGAAAAATCTAGGGGTGCTCCGATCACGATCGGCCGATCGTTAATGCGCATCTCGTCAGTAAAGCCGGTTCTCTAATCAGCGGTTAATTCGATCAGGTGTGTGATTTCACATAGAGCAGCTGTTACTACACAGAGCCGTTGTTAACTGAGAAGATGCGCCAAAAAACACTGAAAATGAAGTGGATTTGCGCATCTTCTCTATTAACAACGGCTCTGTGTAGTAACAGCTGCTCGATGTGAAATCTCGCACCTGAACAAATTAACCGCTGATTAGAGAACCGGCTTTACTGACGAGATGCGCATAACTATCGGCCGATCGTGATCGGAGCACCCCTAGAAAAATCGGTACAGACTATCTTTCTCTTATGAATATAATAAAACTAAAGACTTTTTATGAGTTATGAAGGATGCAGTACTACTCTATAGGTACTCAAGATTAACAGGATATTGAGTGAAAACGAGCATTTCACCCCCCCTTTAAGCTCCCTGACAATCTGACAGAAATGTCTTGTTGTAGGGATTTTCATGACTCAAGTCATGTTTTTCTATGTTATTATTAGTAGTAGTTAAGGTGATTGAGTGCTGTATTTCAGTGTTTTACTTTGTGTATATATATTTTAATAAAGACCTTGTTATTCTCAGTCCTCATATAGCCTGTGATTTTTTTTTTTGGGGGGGGGGGTCCTTTTTTAGGTCAGAGCAACTGCCCCTCAAAATTCCTGTGCACGTCCCTGCAGTACACGATACCACTGTGACATTAGTTTGTTGTACGTGTGTGGCTTATAACAGAGGGTAGTCAAGTTGAATGCATCTTACAAAAGACAAAAAAAAATAGCAGATTAAGATTGTATTAATTTTAATACAATCACACCGGTGCGAGTACGTTCAGCAAGTCATATCATCAGCTGCTAAATTCAGATCTGTGATCGCTTGCTGGCGCTGAGCCAGAGATAGACGTGTTTTTACAGCGCTGCGCATTATAACCAATTACACACGGTTCTGTTGTGCTTTTGAATGCAATGGCCAATCAGAGGCGTTCAGATGAGTCATCGCTAAAATGCCGGTGCTTCCTTCACTCGCTCGCTGACTGAATACCTCTTTCTGGCGAATTCTCTCGTCAGAAACAACACAGTGCAGATGTGTGTACGAATCTATAATTAAGATATTGATTTCACAGTGTTAACAGTTTCAGTGATTTTAATGGGAGTTTCTGAGAGTGATTGCAATCTAGACTGTCAGTGAAAATTATCTTTAATAATGTAAATGTTATTTGCTCTCTTTCTGAACAATGAAAGATTAGTAGCAATATTTATATCACATTAACTTTTAATGTTAAATTCACATTTAATATAAAGTCAGTCGTATTAAAAATAAGTTATGGCATGACACCTATATCTGTTACTTAAGTAAACAGACAGGGTTTTATAATAAATTACAGAAATTGGAGTAAAGGCTGATGAAATATATACATTTATACACACACACACACAACATACATTTTATCTATATATCTAAATAAAAATACGCTCCGTATATATGAACCAAAGTAACTAGTAACTAACTACTTGAGTAGATTTTTTTTATCTGATACTCTTTTACTCTTACTCAAGTAACTATTCAAGACTAGTACTTTTACTTTTACTTGAGTACAGTTTTTGGGTACTCTACCCACCTATGCCTACGTGCTGTAATGTACAGAACTGATGAGAAACATGTGGTCAGACATACAGAAAGGGCCTTTCTTTATACCAAACAAGTAGAGGGCCCCTTCTCCCTAGGGAGGAATTAAAATTGTGAGCATAAGGAAAGTCTGACTATTTTGGAAACGCCCTGTATAGGGTATATAATGAAATGCTACATAGCATTCGAGAGATCTTCTCACAGAGAATATCTCCGCTTTGCTTCTCTCTGAAATAAAGTCTATCTTCTGGAAACAAAACCCCGAGACTGTGTGATTCCTCAGAAACATGGCAGACAAAAATACACTACATGATTTCCAACAAAAGACAGAATCTGATGCAGTTGTACTTGCCTGACTGGGGTCTTCCACCATGTTTTAATAGCAAACGATTTGCAAATCCAGCGTCCACCTGGTCTTGTTTATGAAACATTCATCACTGAAATGACGAAAACAACACTTGCTACACTCCATTGCTGCCCCAGAAAAGCAACTGCATCCATGGTCCATGTAATGCTAGGTTTTTGAGAAGCTGAATGTGGCAAACTTCCCCTCACATCTAAAACACACTTATTTGGAGACATTCTCAAACAAATCCTATGCAGCGCTGCCAACGATTTCCTGATGAAGCGTGTTTACGGGCGAGGTCTCGCTCTCCTCTGGTCGAGATGTGCATGGGCGTGCTTTCCCAAGAGAAATGCTCAGAAGGAGTTCCACCATCGTCTACATCATAGACCCATCATCGAAAACTACCGAAACTTGTACCACTCAGAAATAGGATTTCTCCACTCATCCCAATTGGCCATGTTTAGCATGAAAATCCATCTCTTTAACACTGAACAACTCTGAATCCATGAAACAGCATTGTAGCCCCCCTTTAAGCAAACGTGTGATACATACGACCCCTTGCTGCGGCATGAGGAACACGTAATATGCATTAATGCTGTAGATTGCATAATGGAGGGTGGTATTCCAGCAGGGGAAGCATACACCCTTCGGAAACTTAGAATGGCGTCCAGTATGAATGAAAATGCTCCATAGAAACACCTCCCTCAGAATAAAAATGCCTAAACCAAAATGGTAATCTGTTAAGAGGTAGGATAACCTTCTAGAACCAACTAAATGAAATCCTGCCATGTAAACATGCTAAACTGATTACTTGTACACAAGTAATCGCATCAATAGTCGGTCATCAGAATGGGAAAGTGATGTCGGCAACGCTGTGCATTCAGTGATTAGTAGAAACTGACATTACAGTGGAGACTGGTAAATCGTGGACAAAGATAATAAAACTCCAGTTATACAATAACACACATTAGAATGGAATCTGGAATCTCATGACCAGAGCAGAAAGCTGATGTAATAAGTGAAGCACAATTAACTGCTTTTCAGCTTAAAAACAACACTATGGCTGCATCTGAAAACTTAGGCAGATGACTTGCTGGCTGCTGTCTAATCATTCAAAGACTTTGCAGGCAGCGGGTGTATTTTTATTTTTATTTTTCCTCTCAAAGGCACCTCATGCAACGGATTTCGGACAGGCTTCTGAGGCAGAGTAATTTTTTAATGATCTACATCAAAATATAGAGGCTTTGGTTATAACTAAGTGGATATTTCATTACTGCAATATTAATTTCTCGCTTGAAATTACATAAGTGGAAAACGTTGTTCAGAAACATACATTTACACACAAACTGACCACCGACCGCAACTTTCAGACACCATCTTTATTTTTTGGCTAACTGTCACAGAATGGAACGCATGGGATTGTGGAATATCAAAGGCAGCGAAGGATACATCTATGCTGCCTTCAAAACCGTCCAGATGAAGTCATCTCAGGAGACAGGAAATGTATGGAATAAAATCACTTTCAAAAATAATCGTACGTAATTCAAAACATTTGTGTGTAATTTTAATATACTCGTGCGTAATTTAAAACTATTGTACGTAATTCTGTTTTTTGTCAGAGTTGGATTCCAAAATCTACGGCCACGACAGTTTACAGATACGCGATTTTGTGTGTTTTTTAGAGTACAACTCTAAAATGTACGACTGTGACAGTTTACAGACACGGCGCTTTTTTTCACAATAGCTCTGTTACACACACGACATGCGAAATTACGACCACGAAATGTGGTGTGCGAAACGGCTGTCAAAAATACGTCATCAAGGTCACAGGCATTACTATCCGAGGGAAGATGAATCGATTCAACGAAGTGCGCATGCGCCCCACCAAAGTCTTAAACCACTGACGCCGAAATGGCGGATCAGCAGCCAAGCGCTCACACCTCGTCTCAGGTAAGTTAATTATTATTATTTTTTAATCTGACTTGTTTAAGCAGGGGTCATCAAACTTGTTCCAGGCGGTCATGAGGTCGGAGCTAAACTCTGAAGGACACTTGACAACCCCTGTGTTTAAGGGTTAACGTTAGTTATAACTAATAACAGAGAGTATCAATATTACAGAGATAGTAATCGTTTGTTAACATGGACAAATGGTGCATAGTCTAATTAAATATGTGCTAATTTGCATAAATACCACAACAGATCTAAACATTGGGTCTAGCCAGGTGAAAATGTCTTGTTAAATTTTGTTGACAAATAACAGTAAAATACTTAATATTAAGATCTGAGTGGAACCCATTTAGGCTACCCATGAGCATTAATACAGAGAGGCAGGAAGAAGTACTTTTGTTCCTACTTAGGCTGGTTCCTTTATTAATTTTTAAGAGATTATATTTGGGGCTGTTTCTGGGGGACGAGTCTGAGGCAAGAACATGAGACAATAGTAAGGATAATGCAGAAGACAAAAGGTAGGCAAAATAAAAAGTACATTTCCAAAAACAGTCCCACGGACCCAACTAATAAAGGCTGGTTTCTAAAGTACTTCTTCCTGCCTCTCTGTATTAATGCTCATGGGTAGCCTAAACTGGTTCCATTCAGACCTTAATATTAAGTATTTTACTGTTATCAACAAGATCGAACAAGACATTTTCACCTGGCTATACCCAATGTTTAGATCTGTTGTGGTATTTATGCAAATTAACACATACAGTATTGTTCAAAATAATAGCAGTACAATGTGACTAACCAGAATAATCAAGGTTTTTAGTATATTTTTTTATTGCTACGTGGCAAACAAGTTACCAGTAGGTTCAGTAGATTGTCAGAAAACAAATGAGACCCAGCATTCATGATATGCACGCTCTTAAGGCTGTGCAATTGGGCAATTAGTTGAATTAGTTGAAAGGGGTGTGTTCAAAAAAATAGCAGTGTGGCATTTAGAGCCCGACCGATATATCGGCCGGCCGATATTATCGGCCGATATGAGCTAATTGCATTTAAATCGGCATCGGCGTTTATAACGGCCGATGAAACATGAGAAACAGTCTCATATTCTTCACTCATGTTATGAGTGTTGCATAGTTTGCCCACCAGAGGGCGGTCTGCAGCTCCAGAGTTGCAACAGCGCCAGAAATCCACAAAGAAGAAAGCGATCAGCCAAGCCACCCAGGTGAGTCTGTCGTGCGTCATGTGAACTGATTGTAGATTTAGTTCATACACTGTATATAAAAACGGTTTGGTAGTTTTAGTTAACGGTCCTATCATTATCACTTCTAAATATTCTGTAACATCACTTACAGCCGCTAATGCATTGCTATATTAGATTAGCCACAAAGCTAATACCATGTTTATCAGTGGAAGAGCGCGAACGTTAATAAGAGGTCGAACTATAAAGTTAGCGTTTAGTGCTTATTCTATTGCGGTGTGTTTCCCACATAATGACCGCGTAATGGGCCTTTCACACAGGACGCGGTATGCACAGCGCTTGGCCGCTGGGTTTAGCGTTGCCCTTCAGATACAACGCGATTTGCCCTGCTCTGCGCTATGGCGTAGGCGGAGTTTTAAAAACTTTTAGCGGGAGCTCTTTCATAGTCTGTTGTTCCTCTTTTCGGTCGGCAGCAAACATGTATCTGTCCCGTTGTAAGAAGCGAGCGATAGCGCTAGTCCTGCTGATGAGAATTAAGAGAGAAGCAAGGAAGAAGAGGCTACCCTCAGGCCCAGGGAACAATTTGGTGAATTCAGGCTGGTTACGTTACTCTAACGCTAATATAGCTTCCTTTTTAGGAGGCCCCTTAAATGCTTGCTATTAACTTGTTTGAAGGTGGTTCTTCTCAAAATTGACATGGGTGTGTTCATGGCACTAACGTTAACCATTTTGATTCAGACTGCACAAAGAGAAGAGGAGAAGATATACGGGTCCGTTGTGAATGTGTCTGTGAGAGCAAATATAGTGTAGTTACAGTAACTACAGTAGGTGCGTCAGAAATGATTAAATCAGAGGGGACATGTAAATAAATGTGAGCTGAACAAGCGCTTTTTTCTTTTCTTTTTTTTTCTTACATATTGTTTCAAAGCAGCTTTACAGACATAACAGGAAAATGTTGAAATAATATTGTTAAATATAAGGAGGTTAATACCTATTGCTTGACAAATAAAAAAATATATATATATTTCTCATTTTTGCCTATGTAGGAGATCCCTGTTTATTATTATTATTATAATTCTAATGATGACATGAGTAATGATACATGGTGATATTATTAATACACATGCTTATTCTTTCTCTGTCTCTTTCTGCCCTACAGATGGCTGAAAAAGGTGAATGATGTAGCAGCAAAAGTGTGGGACTACTTCTGCAAATACTTTAACTTTAACTTTAGTATTATAATTTATTTACAGTACACACACAGACTGTTAAAATCAGCTTCAACTGGAAGAAAATAAAAGTGTTAAATGTTTAAAATCAGACTGTTTTTTGATCGTTAAAAAATATATACTTTTGATGTGCAATTGTTTAGTGATTGAGACTGTAATCTAAGGCTTTTTTTAACATAAATCCCTTCTGGAAAATGGTTTATACAGCCCACATACATAGAACAGGCAGATATTTTGCCATTGAATGTTATGTAAGTGCAGCTTATAGGAAATGGGTCTAATATCCAGTTTATTTTCAAAATCAAAATATCGGCTTATAAATCGGCTCTTTTCAAGTTAATATCGGCATCGGCATCGGCCCCCAAAAATCCATATCGGTCGGGCTCTAGTGGCATTCAATCACTGAGGTCATCAATTTTGTGAAGAAACAGGTGTGAATCAGGTGGCCCCTATTTAAGGATGAAGCCAACACTTGTTGAACATGCATTTGAAAGCTGAGGAAAATGGGTCGTTCAAGACATTGTTCAGAAGAACAGCGTACTTTGATTAAAAAGTTGATTAGAGAGGGGAAAACCTATAAAGAGGTGCAAAAAATGATAGGCTGTTCAGCTAAAATGATCTCCAATGCCTTAAAATGGAGAGCAAAACCAGAGAGACGTGGAAGAAAACGGAAGACAACCATCAAAATGGATAGAAGAATAACCAGAATGGCAAAGGCTCAGCCAATGATCACCTCCAGGATGATCAAAGACAGTCTGGAGTTACCTGTAAGTACTGTGACAGTTAGAAGACGTCTGTGTGAAGCTAATCTATTTTCAAGAATCCCCCGCAAAGTCCCTCTGTTAAAAAAAAGGCATGTGCAGAAGAGGTTACAATTTGCCAAAGAACACATCAACTGGCCTAAAGAGAAATGGAGGAACATTTTGTGGACTGATGAGAGTAAAATTGTTCTTTTTGGGTCCAAGGGCCACAGGCAGTTTGTGAGACGACCCCCAAACTCTGAATTCAAGCCACAGTACACAGTGAAGACAGTGAAGCATGGAGGTGCAAGCATCATGATATGGGCATGTTTCTCCTACTATGGTGTTGGGCCTATTTATCACATACCAGGGATCATGGATCAGTTTGCATATGTTAAAATACTTGAAGAGGTCATGTTGCCCTATGCTGAAGAGGACATGCCCTTGAAATGGTTGTTTCAACAAGACAATGACCCAAAACACACTAGTAAACGGGCAAAGTCTTGTTTCCAAACCAACAAAATTAATGTTATGGAGTGGCCAGCCCAATCTCCAGACCTTAATCCAATTGAGAACTTGTGGGGTGATATCAAAAATGCTGTTTCTGAAGCAAAACCAAGAAATGTGAATGAATTGTGGAATGTTGTTAAAGAATCATGGAGTGGAATAACAGCTGAGAGGTGCCACAAGTTGGTTGACTCCATGCCACACAGATGTCAAGCAGTTTTAAAAAACTGTGGTCATACAACTAAATATTAGTTTAGTGATTCACAGGATTGCTAAATCCCAGAAAAAAAAAATGTTTGTACAAAATAGTTTTGAGTTTGTACAGTCAAAGGTAGACACTGCTATTTTTTTGAACACACCCCTTTCAACTAATTGCCCAATTGCACAGCCTTAAGAGCGTGCATATCATGAATGCTGGGTCTTGTTTGTTTTCTGACAATCTACTGAACCTACTGGTAACTTGTTTGCCACGTAGCAATAAAAAATATACTAAAAACCTTGATTATTCTGGTTAGTCACATTGTACTGCTATTATTTTGAACAATACTGTACATACAGAAAGAAATGACTGTGTAAGTTAAATTTTTTTTAAACCATTGATTTATCTCTATCAACATAATCACACACAATATTGTAGTAACAAGATGTTGTAATCTTTATCTGCTGGAAAATGACAATCAGTCAAGTTTGTGTTTTAAGCACATCTGACACATCCCTACACCTGAAATGTAAAGCAGAACGAGCTCCACTTGCAGGTTATTGTAGAATAGGTGAGCACACTGCCATAAGCATCATTTATTTTTGCACTGTTAATCAATTTTACATTTTCACTTAGTGCAGGTTAATGTAAGGAAGATACTGTACTACAGATATTTAAATCCTTTTTGTATGTTTTGTACAAAGTGAAACACATCCAGACACATGGCTGTCAAAGACCACAGGACAGGAACATTCTCCTGGAGACGCTGAGAAAGCACTGAAGGAATCTCTTCTCTTCAGGACACCTACTGGAGTGAGTATATTAAAGAAAAAAAACAAATCAACACTGTAAAACTTTTCACTGTAAATTTACAGTAAAATACTGGCAGCTGGGTTGCCAGCCACATACTGTATTTTTACAGAACTAGTACTGTAAACAGATTTTACAGTACTGGTACTGTAAACCGTTGTACTGTAAATTTATAGTAAAATACTGGCAGGTGAGTTGCCATCCACACTGTATTTTCCTGTCTACAGCAAAAAAAAAAAAAAGTTTTTTTTACAGGGAAAACATTATACTCTGAACTTTAAACAAGAAAATAGAAACCAACAACATTATCTGTGTTTTAAAACATTTATTTTAAAAGCAATGACCAGACATATTGCCTAATATACATTTGGCTGAAATGCCAGCTGTTTTTTTTGTTTGTTTTTTTTTTACATTTAAAATGTAAGTTGAACACAACACTTTATAATATAGTAATCTTGTTAACATTTAACAAATTTCCTTTTTTTTCAGAAATGTAAAGAGTCAAAAAAAAAAAAAAAAAAAAAAAGAATAGAACCTCAAATTGACTGAAATGGCAGTTGGTTTTTTATAAATGGAATTAACGACGCAGTAATCTTAATTACTTTGAATGTACTTGCTGACAGGTTCTAAACAAAGTTCCATTCAAAGTCTGCAAGTTTTCGCAGAAGTGAGGAAACTGGTGGGCTTACAGTTGCGTTCTTTTTTTGCACGACTTGGCCAGTTTTCTTTGAAGTCATTTTTCCTTTTTTTGCTTTTGATCCACGTTCAGGATTGATGTCAACAAAGCGTCTAAAATGCAGAAAAGAGGAAAGAAAAAACACAATGAGATATTATAGACTGTGCGTGTATATATATATATATATATATATATATATATATATATATATATATATACATACATACATACATATATACATACATACACACACACACAGAGAGAGAGAGAGAGAGAGAGAGAGAGAGAGAGAGAGAGAGAGATTTAACCACTATTCACCCAGCTTATTAACAATATAATCCCCTCATCAGGTACTGAATCAGGGCCTACCAGAGTGTCATAAACCCTGTTTATGTAAAGCACACATTGCCGAATCCAGTCCAAACATTTGTGACTTCATTAATTTAACTAAACTTCAACCTTTGCATCATGACCTTGAGCCAAATACTAAGTTGTCCAAAAAACTTTTTCAGCAACACTGGTTGATGGCGCTTTTACCAAATCACGGAAGTGACCTCCACGTCTGTGTTAGCGGTAGCATTCGCCATCAGGCAATTGTTATTTAATAAACTCCTGATGTCAGGGCCGGATTAACCATACGGGCAACTGGGCAATTGCCCAGGGGCCCAAGACCTCTAAAGGGCCCAGGGCAGCAAGGGCACGAGCAAAATACTGTATCTGGTAATCTCCCGCTTTATATTAAACAAACTGTCAACACGGGCTTTTGCGCGCTGCACAGAGAGACGCTGTCTATGACTTTGAACGTGAGTTGAGAGCGGCTAAGAGTCAGTCTCATGCGGACTGACCAATGAAGAGAGGGCCTCAAGTTAAGACCCTCTCCTCATTGGTCAGTCCGCATGAGGCGGGTCAAATGTTACGCCGAGCGGGTTACGTCAGGCGTTGCTACAACAGAAAAAAATCTGACATGGAGAAGCTAAGTGGGAGAGTGAAGCAGAAATTAAAAAAGGAAAGGACATCAGAAACGCAGAAAATTTTAAGTATATACCTAAAATAGGTAATTTCTTCACTCCTGTTAATGTTACCGACAGATCTGTTAAGTCTGCTTCCGTCAAAGACGAGGACAACTCAGCTAGCCAGGACTTTTCTACACCGCCAGCTTACGTTTACAGCCCGGAGAGCGAAGAGCATTTCAAATTCAAACATGCACTTCGTCATTATTTAGGACTAAAATTGTGTGTTTTGCCAGATTATGTAGCATTTATTTCTGTCTTGTCTTCAGAGAAATTGACAGATTTCTAAATGTTTATGTAGCACTAAAATGTTTAACTGGTTAATTGTGCTGTGAAATGTTGTTGTTCTATTTTAAAACAAGTTAAAATGAGTTTAGGATAAAAATGTTTATGAGCAGATAATAGTGATACTGCATTTTATTTATTTATTTTTTCCTTGAGGTGCCAGCTTCATTAAAATGCTGTAAATTGTTGTGGAGTGATAACTGGCAGATTTCAAATTGTTTGTGTTGGACTAATAACTTGATTGCCTTGTTGAATTCTGGGGAAACGGGGTCACCCTGTCAGGGTGATTTCTGCTTAAAATGAGCTGAGGACCAAATTGTTTCTTGATGTGTTGTCTGTGGTCTTCTGTTATAGCTCTATCAATTCAATACATTTCTATTGGGGATAAATGTTGTTAAATAAACAATGGTTTGAAAGTGGTTGCTTATTTATTCATTTTTGTGAAAATGGAGGATATTTCCCTCCTTCTCAATGTAGTGGGTCAATTTTACCAGATTATACAGATGCTGATGAGTTTTGTGTTCATAGCATCATATGTGAGTGAATGTATTTGATAGGGGACATAGTAGTGCATTTGTAGTTCTATGAGCATTTAAATATTTGTAAATCAAAATACACCTGATGACAGTTAGAATTTGAAGTATTGAGTATATTTACTGTATATTACAGTAATATATTCTGTATATGACCATATTATGGTGATCCTGGGGTCGTGATGATGGGGCCCTTGAATATTGTTGCCCAGGGTACAACAAAGTGTTAATCTGGCCCTGCCTGATGTACTTACAAACCTTCCAATCCCTCGTTTTAGGAGTACAGAACCTATTTGTACTACTGTAGAAGTTTGGTACCGTTCTGGTCATCATTATTAGTGGGGTAATTTACGAGACACAACTTTTGGAAAAGGCTTCTGGGGGGGGGGCGTTTGGCTCAATATCATGGTGAAAATGAACCTAGGTTGATTTTACTCTGAACCATCCCTTTAAATACCCTTATTTTACTAAGGCCTAGACCTGGCTTAAAGGGTCAGTTCACCGAAATATAAAAAATGTCATATATGACTCACCCTTATGTCATTCCAAACCCGTAGGAACACAGTTTAAGATATTTTAGATTTAGTCCGAGAGCTCTCAGTCCCTCCATTGAAGCTGTGTGTACGGTATACTGTCCATGTCCAGAAAGGTAAGACAAACATCATCAAAGTAGTCCATGTGACATCAGAGGATCAGTTATAAAGCATCAAAAATACATTTTGGTCCAAAAAAAACAACAATTACGACTTTATTTAAAATGGTCTTCTCTTCCGTGTCTGTTGTAAGCGCTCTCACGAAGCTGCTGACGTGTTTTCTGGTGTGCCCAATAACAAAGATAACACGTCAGCAGCGTCACTGCAGTGTTGTGAACGCACTCACAACAGACCCGGAAGAGAAGACAATGCTGAATAAAGTCGTAAGTGTTATTTTTTTTTGGTTTTTCTTACCTTTCTGGACATGGACAGTAGACCGTACACACAGTTTCAATGGAGGGACTGAGAGCTCTGACTAAATCTAAAATATCTTAAACTGTGTTCCAAAGATAAATGAAGGTCTTACTAGTTTGGAACGACATGAGGGTGAGATATTAATGACATAATTTTGCCATTTGGGTGAACTAACCCTTCAAGCTAAGCCCTGTCTGCACTGCAAAAAATGCTTTTCTTTTTGTCTGGTTCCCTGTCCAAATATCAAAATAAAATCCTAAATCTAGATGCATTTACTAGATACGTAAAATTAGATAAGATATAACGTCTTGTTTTCCAAGGGAATTACTCCAAATTAAGTTTTTTTTTTTTTGAGACTGGAAACAAGACAAAAACACTACGTAAGAAAAGCATGTTTTGCAGTGTGTGAAACCAGGTCCATATTGTTATTCCCAGTAGTCAGCTGTACAAAACATTTATGAAAAAAAAAATGAAATCCTTAACAAATACTGTCAAGACAAAGGTTAGTGACAATTGAGTCTAAAACATATTTCAAATATGCCAATGACTTACCTCTGAACAAACTCAAGGGTGCATGCTGCCTCTTCCTGGTACTGTAAATTGAAGTTATAGAAGGAGGCAAACAGCGCTGCCAGGCCAGTGATGAAGTTGGGCTGTGCTCCTTCACACACAATTTGACCCTCCAAACTCAACATCCAGCACTGGTTGCTCAGAGATTGACCTTTAATAAAAATAAAAATCAGAATGAAAAAGTAATAATACTATTGTGGGTTCCAATTTGGTTCTATGTAGTTGTCTATTCATAATTCTACATAACTGTTAAAAGTACTCTGTTCACAGGATACACCATTTCATTCTGCCTTAATAGTGCTTTTGGGTAGGGTTCATCAATACAGTAATACTATAATTTAATTTATATGTGCAATTTCCTATTTAGAGGAATAGTTTTCCCTGGTTAAATGAAAGTAATGTTAGGGTTAGTTAGCTGGACTTCACAACCACACAATTTTGCTGAACACAGTTGATTCTTCCATACATATGTTGCCAATTAAAATCTGTTTTTATATTTCTCATACCATCACCACTCTCTTCCTGAAAATGTAATACTATATTGGAAAAACACCCCAATGCAAAAAATGCTTTTCTTAGTTACTATTTGGTCTAGTTTCCAGACAAATAACTATAAGTTCTTACATCAAGAATAATAAACTAGACAAGTAAAAATTATGTCTCTTTTTTCTGAAAATAGTTTTCTTAAACCATTTTTTTTTTTTTTTTTGCAAAAACATTTCGGAAAACAATATTTTTTTTTACTTGTCTAGGAAATTCTTCTTTATGCAAAAAATAAAAAAAATAAAAAGACACTTGGGAACAAAAATAAATAAATAGAAGTTAAGTAAAACATTTTTTTGCAGTGGGGCAAGTAAATGATGACTTGCTCTTCACTTTATAAGGTTAAACGACTTTAATGTTAACATACCAAGAAATATAAGGCGTGGACTCTCTGGCAAATTAAGAGAATGCTGGACATCAGATGGAGTTGCAAATTCCTGAAACAAATTAAAAAAAAAAGACAGTACAACCATGATCAACAGACCAATCCATAAAAGAGATTATAGATAAATTAGATTGGTTGAATAATCTCTACTTACATCTGCTTGAAGGAAAACCCCATCTAACTTCTCTTTGAAGTGTGCAAGGAGTAGTTGTATGACCATAGCATCCACATCATTTTCACCTCTGGAGAGAATGCTTCGAATGTCATCACTGGTTGGTTTGCTTTTGAAAAATTCAATTATGATTTGTCCACACTCCTGAATAGACAATTCCAAACATCTGAGCACTTTTTTGTCAGTAAGCTGTTCAAAATGTCCATATATATGCCTCTGTGTGAAAAGATATGGCCATTTAGTTTTGATATCTGCAATTGTAGGGGATGGGGTTGCATTGATCATGTGACGCTGAAGCCAATAGGTTTCCTCCATGAGCTTGCAAACGTCTCCTCTCTCTGCTCCAGAGATTCCTTCATGAAGATGCATCTCCTCCATCTTCTGACGTTTCACTTCAAGACTGTCATAAGTTTCCCTAGGTGGAAGATCCGGCTGCCATCTTGTACAACCATACGAGTCAGTGGAACTTCGTTTTCTAGTAGTTCCGGTGTCACTTCTTTGGATCCTATGATGACTTAGTGTATTTGTTCGATTCAGGTGCTCGATGCGTACTTTCAGCTGTGAAAAAACAGATTCATATCCACCCCCAACCTGCTTGTCACCCAACATGTCAGCAAAAGACTTTGGATACTGGCTCACTATTTTGCGACTAACAGTAAGACACTGTGATCTGGTGGGGTTTTTGTCATGTTTTCTCATTTCATCAGCAAGGATTCTAATCATTTGTCTTCGATCAGAAGGAGAAGGTCTCTGTCCATTCTCAACAGCACTCTTTATACCGTCTGGCATTAAGTTCCAGGGAACTTGGAAATTTTCAGTCCATGAATGTGTGACACTGGCTGATGCTAAACTGCTTGATGTTGGCCTTGAGGAGCTTGATGGAGGTGAACCAAGAGTAGTGTTTGTTTCGGGGGGAACCGAGGGGAGAACCTCAGCAGGTGGCAGTACGACTGTGCAGTTCTGATGTTCTGTGTTTATATATATAAATAATCAGTTATTGTATCAAATTACATAATAAACAGTACTAGAATGCATTTTAACAGATAAAAGGGATAGTTCACACAAAAAAATTAAACATTCTGTCATTAATTTCTCACCCTCACGTCATTCCAAACCAGAAAGACTTTTGTTTACTTTGGTACATAAATGAAGATATTCCTGATAAAATCCAAGAGACTTCTGTCCCTTTATAGACAGTATACTCAACTTCCACTGTCAGTATAGTAATCTATATGACTCCAGTTGTTTTTTTTTTTTAATGTTAGAAGTGGTTTGTTTATTTACAAAATAATATTTACAAAATAATAATCTAAAATGTGTGTTCACACAACAATGTCTGCTCTCATGTCAACACAGCATGGCATGCATTATGGGGCTTTAGTGAACATGCCTTGGAGATTAATGTTGTAGAAAATAAAGATTTTTAGGGGGGGAAACAACACACTCATGTTGCTTCATAAAATAGACGTTACACCCCTGGTGTAACATCCATTAATCTAATATCTATGGAGTGACAAAAGTTCTTCAATTTCATCAAAAAGATCTTCATTTGTGTAGTGAAGATGAAAGATTGTCTTGCTTGTTTGGAATAACTTGAGTGAGTAATTAATGACAAGGTTTCCATTTTTGGGTGAATAAATCCTTTAAATTTCCATATACTATATTTGTGTGTGTTTTTTTTTTACATCAACCTTATCTTTACCTTGATTTTTCCATGAACTAAGAAGTTTTCTGCATTGGATAGGTCTGATAAACTCCAAAATGTCATCTTCTTTTACATAAACCAAATCATCCAAGCCTTCGACACCTTGGTCCATGAGCTTCTCAACAAGCTGGTTGGTTACATCTGGAGATAGGCTTGGCAACACCAACAGTACAGCATCTTTCAGGACTTCTTTCATTCCAGACATTATTCTAAAATTGGGAAGGAATGATGGAGAACAATTACTGACAAGCCACACAATGAATACTCAGGCAGAGGATAGTAATCCAGTAGACTGTCTTGATTTATGCATAGGTAGCCTTGATCTTGTGGTTTCAAGCAATGAACTCCCTGGTCTATAAGACAAAAAGACTGACTTTTCTTTGTGACAAAATACACATCGCAATTGTCATGTACAATAATTAAATGAATGTTCCCAAACACAATTCCCTCATCATTCTTCTGCAAAACAACATGCATGTTTTTTTTATAAAGTGTTCCCTTTACGGTCACTTCATTACATGCTACTGTATTCCCTGGCTGAAAGTTAAGACCAGCAACAGATCCTTGAATGTCATCATTGTAGTCATTAACATGAAACTCTATTCCCCTCTCTGCCACAACATTTTCAGGGAAAGGGCTTCCAGCATGTAGGTAAGCCTGAAGAAGTTGATGTCTTTCTGCCAATGTAGCACTCAAATTCTTGAAGTTGTGCAATTTTCTCGCACACTGTTTAAAGTATGAGTGCTTACTTTCAAAGCGTAGTGTCCAGAGGCGAATAAGTGGACCAAAACGACCAGTGAGCTCAGGATAATGACACAGGTAGTGGTGCTTTGGCTTAAGGGGATGATTTGGAAAAACCACCTTTCGAGTCTCAATATACTCCTCTATTAGCACTGATAAATATGCAATCTGACCAATATTAATGGAAGGAGCACAGATGAGCTCTGCTATCTGTCTGAGTTGAAGTACTAACTGCCATACCTCATTTTCAGTTGGACTGACAATCTTTTCCCCAACCAAAAGAGGTAAAAGCCGGAGAAGGCACCAATTCTGAACTGCATGTCCACTTAATTTCCCAGTACCAGGAGTCATCTCAACTGGTTTATCACGCGCATCATTCCCAAGATACTTAAACTGGTTAATACGATGATTTAGTTCAGTGTATGTGAACCGTTTCTCCTGATTCACAAGATGATCGGTATACAAAGCAAGGTCAAATGACACAACACCTTCAAAAAGATCGTGTCCAAGACAGGGAGGTAATCCTGGCTGGCAAACGTGAAAATATTTCAGGTCATTAAAGGGAGAATTACATTTGACACCAATTGCAATTTCAGTTTGATCAGCATCCAAATCCTTAAGATTTTGCTCATACGACTCCACAGTTCTTGTTAATGCCTTTGTTAGGGGAGCCGAGTTAAATGTCTGGCGGTCAATTTCACAGTATCTGCAAAAGTTTTTACTTTTACTGAAATTCTCAACAAAGCCACCAATGTAATGTGATCCAAGGTTATCGCCAGCTGTGGCACACAATGTACCTTTGTGCACCTTTCCATCCGCTAACTCAACACCATTTTCCTCCAGGTCTTTAAGGTCTTTTACCAGAGTTGCAAAGACCAAATCTTGTCCAAAAAATCTAAAATCTTGTTCCCTACACAGCAGAACTAGCTGCATAGGGTCAATGCCTGACCTACAGTGAGGCAGCAGGTTTGCAAGTGTCATGTAAACGGCAAGAATTTTGTGCTTTTTCTTACCAGAACCAAGTGGATTGGCAACTTCAAAAGCATCTTCATACAAGATTAAAGCTAATGAATCTTTATCAGTTTTGAACAGCATATTTTCATCAATATTGTTGCCATCCCATACATCAGAGAGGATATCTTTGGCTCTGACTTCAGATCGTGAATTATTATGTTGTTCTATCACTGATTTACAGCAGAACAGTGCTTCTAAGCTTTGCTTAATAGGAATGTATTGAGCAAAGCTTTCCTTGCCAGATTCATTTTGACCAAGACAGACTGGGACAGGATCCACAAACTTAAAATTGTCTTTATAAAAAGACTTTCTTCTCTTATCAGTGCTAAGTGTATTAATATTAGACCTCCGAAAAAGATCATCAGTTTGCAAGACATCCAAAACACTCTTTATATCATTTTCAGAAATACCAAGTGCAATCAATTTTTCCCCTAGCTTGAGTAGCAAATGAGACTGGCTAATATCATGGATGTCTTGCATCCCCTCAATTACCGACTGAATCACAGATGATGGGAGAATATGCTTTGCCTGTAACTTGAGATAAAACAGAGCCATGTTTTTCAAAAAAAGAGATTCATCTGCATTATTTGGCAAAAGTACATTCCCCAACTGCTCTATGCCATCACCACAATCAAACAATTCAGACTGTGGATGTGAGAGTTCGGCCATGTTAGATGCCTCACCATGCGGCATCTGTACTGAAACATTTGACTGCAGTATACTATGACGCAAACTTTCTGCTGAAGAGTTTCGATGTTTTCTGGATAAATGTGAAGTCAATGTAGATGCTACAGAAAATTGTTTATTGCATGTAAATGGACATGGCACTCTGGTGCCTTCTTTGATATGATTTTTCAAGTGTAAAACAAAGTTTTTCAAATCACTGCACTTTTCTTGACATGTTCCAATATCACACACTAAGGCATCAATTCCTAACTGCTCAACAGATGACTTTGAGGGCCTGTCTTTGTGATCCCTAAATATGTGAGCTTTGAAAGCAGTGAACTTTTTAAATGTTCTGGAGCAATCCGGAATACCACATTTGAAAACGGAATTTGGAACATGACTATGGATTTTCATGTGCTGGCAAAATGCTGACAACGATTCAAAAGTACAATCGCAGAACTGACACCATGGCATTTTTGCACGTGGACTAGACACTACTAAACCATTTACTTTAGCACTGGATTTTTCATCAGATTATAAAACCTGAAACGAAAAAAAAAAAAGCAGATAATCTAAATGACATGGTAAATCACTCGGTGGAACGAGTGATTTTTATTTTCACGATTTTTATTTTATATAACTTATATAAGCAGGTCATGCAAATGAAATGGTATGCTGGCTGTGTGAAATGTCGAAGTTAAGTTAACGTAACGTTACTTGGTAAAGAAGGAGTGTTTTTTTCGCGTTAGAAAACCACGTTCGCAAAATCAAACTATTCGTGTAACTTAATGTAGAAAACCGAACGTAATAAATAAATAAAAATAGATTGGCTTACCGTATCAGTCAGTTGAACAGTCTTCTCAAGCTCTAAAATCCACTTTTGCTCACAGATGCATGACCGACGCTTCCTCCCGTCTTCATGAACTTCATGTGACGTTAACCGTTTCTGCTGCGTTACAGGCAATATTTGAAAGACGCACACAAAAGCTCACAAGAAACGAAGCTCACACGAAACAAAAAGCTTAATTACAAATTCACAAAAACTCACACAGTTGGCACATCAGTTGGCGTCACGTCTCATCTGAATTTTAGCGCGAATAAAATCAATCCCACAATGCAATGCATTTACAGTCTGATACTGTATTACGAATTTATCGGGAGGAAAACAGAAATGTGCTGTATATTTACAGCTGCTCTGTAAATTATACAGCCTTATACTGTATTATGGAAATACAGTACAATTCTGTAAGAAATTCGCTGTAAATTTACAGTAAAGGGTTACAGTGAACTGTAAAATATCTTGTTTCAAATCTTTTCAGGTAATATTCTTCTGTACCTTTTTAGCCCATCTGTAAAAAATTAAAGCAATAGTTTTAGAAAACAATGTAAGATTTATCAGTCTAGACAAGAACATGAAATGCATGGTATATTGTGAAGCTTATACATTAGCTTCTGATTGTTTCTGCAGTTCTGCAGTGTATGTAGCTCCACTGTCTGAGCCAAAGAGGATGCAACAGAATCTGAAAAGTGTTTTCTTTTTTTCTCTTTATTTTTGTTATTATTATTATTGTTGTTATTATTCTTTTTATTTATTTTATGAAAGGGGGACCCGTCTACACCTTTCCTACCATACACCTGATGGATACTGACTGTAAAATGGCAATCACAGGAGGAGGGCTCAGTGTGGTGACAGAGACTTGTTATAGCTCTTATATGTCATTGCTCTTTTTGTTTTTTGATTGCTTCAAAAATTTGTCCTCATTTGTAAGTCGATTTGAACAAAAGCATCTACTAAATGAATAAATGTAAATATTAGTATAACCTGTGGTATAGATGAGTGCCAGTCAACTTTTTTCTGATTCCATTCTTTTAGAAACCATGCACAGGAAGCATATGTACTTTTGTTCCTCAGTGAATAGTCAGTAGTACAGTTGTATTATAATATAATGGAGAAGGGTCTGGCTGCAGACTTGCACTCTCAGACACTTGCGCTTCTATTTTTTATTGGATATTTTATTCTACTTATTGGTTACTTCTTGTTTGAATCTCTCAACATTTTTTTTTCTCTTGTGTAGGTATGTTTGACTGGAAGTCTGTCAGTCCAGATGTGAGGAAGACACAGAGTGGAGCTGGAGCTCAGCAGATGTGATGCTGTAGATAATGTGGTCTTGGAAAGAAGGGCATCTTCACAGCTTTCTATTCAGACAAAGAGTTTGCTGGATTCTGTTCTATGGACTGCTACTACAGAATGAATTAATGAATGAGTGGTCTATCTATCTATCTATCTTTTTAATTGAATTGGTGACTGAAACTGAAAGCTAAATAAATGTTTTAGTGGATAAACCGGTGTCTGTTTGCTTAATTGGTTAATGTCACTTAAAACAAGGTTACTAAACTCCTCTGACTAATTTTTAAAATTATTTGGTTTTTTTTTACTAATTTTTCTTTATCAGGCAAAGCCTAGTTTTCTAGTGTAACACTTTACAATAAAGTTTAATTTGTTGACTGATGTATTAACTAACATTAACTATGAATAATGCATTTGATACAGTATTTATTAAACTTTGTTAGTTTATAAAAATACAGCTGTACGTTGTTTGTTCTTCTTAGTTCACTAATGTTAACAAATACAGCTGACTTTAAATGACTTTAACTTAAGAACATTGTTACGCCCCGTCTAGGGCAAAGGACATAACATGAAAAAAGTAAGGAAATGCAACGGTTTCTTTTTATGTGGAAATAAATGGAACAATATTTATTGAATTTTAACAGGTCAAAAATAATACAATTGGGTATTTTACCTCAGGAGCCGACAGAGCCAAAAATAACAAACAAAATAACTAATTTATATGTACCTCTTACTGCCCTACTCCACAAAATAGAATAAAATAAAATACAATTACTTCCCCAACTCCCTAATCAAAAACAGGCAATAAAGATCAAAACAAAGAGTTGGCGTCGGACTCCCTACCTCCCAAAATAAAATAAAAACAAAAGTATAAACAGGTATCAGTTCAGGGGTTTATCTGGAATCTAAGTCAATAAACAGGCGGTGGTCGTTATCACAAATATGGCAGTTCACAAGAATCAAACAAACTCTTTCCACTTCAACAAACTCTTTCCACTTAAACAAACTCTTTCCACTTAAACAAACTCTCAACAGGCGTACCAAATATCGAAGCAAAGTCAGGCAAGACAAAGTATCGAGTGAGCACAAGGCTAATGAAGACAGTAATGTGGGAGGCTTTTATACACGTCCAGGTGTCAGCGGATCAATCAGGGCGTGGCACCAATCAGACTGCAGGAACCAATCCGGTCTTCTTCCTGGATAAAAACAAACACCTCCCACAAAGCCTAACACACATAAACAGACCAAAGGGGATGTAACACCCCCATACACAAAAATAAACATGAAAACATGTTTATACACAAGATCTTGATAGAGAATCCGCAATAACATTATCTGTGCCCTTCTTGTACTGGATGTGCAAGTTAAAATCTTGACAAATTAAAGCCCAGCGCATGAGTCTTTGATTTTTGTTACAGAACTTCTGTAAAAATACAAGAGGGTTGTGATCAGTAAAAACTTCAACAGGTTGTGAACTTGAACCAATATAAACTTCAAACTGTTGCAAAGCTAGCAAAAGCGCGAGTGCTTCTTTCTCAATTGTACTGTAGTTACATTGATGACGATTAAACTTCTTAGAAAAAAAACACAATGGGTGATCAATTCCATTTTCATCTTCTTGTAACAGTACAGCACCTGCACCAGTTCCGCTTGCATCAACCTCAAGTTTAAACGGTTTGGTGAAGTCAGGAGTGGCTAAGACAGGAGCGCTGCATAACAAATTCTTCAAAGAATCAAAAGCAATCTGACACTGAGGAGTCCACAAAAAGGGAATTGCTTTTCGGAGGTTATCAGTAAGAGGTTTCACTACATCAGAAAAATTCCTACAGAAACTTCTGTAGAATCCAGCCATGCCAAGGAAACCTCGAAGCTCCCTTTTTGTCTGCGGTATAGGAAAATTAACAATGGCGTTGACTTTGGCTTCGACTGGTCGTACAGTGCCCTGACCCACTTCCTTTCCTAAGTACCTAACAGTAGCATGACAAAATTCACATTTAGCAAGATTGAGGGTTAGATTAGCTTCTTGAAACCTAACAAACACTTCCTCCAATACCTCCAAATGACCCTTCCAGGTCTCGGAATAACACACAACATCGTCAAGATAAGCCTCACAATTTTTCACATTAGACAGTACTTTACACATCAAACGTTGAAACGTTGCTGGAGCATTTTTAAGGCCGAAAGCCAAGACCTTATACTGTAAGAAGGCATCTGGAGTAGCAAATGCTGAAATCTCAGATGCACGCTCCGTGAGTGGCACTTGCCAGTACCCCTTGAGTAAGTCCAACTTGGTTACAAACTTAGATTTCCCAATCCTGTCAATACAATCTTCTATCCGTGGAAGTGGATGGGAATCTGGTTTAGTGACCTGGTTAACCTTTCTGTAGTCTGTACAGAAGCGTGAGGTACCATCAGTTTTCAGAACCAGCAAACATGGAGAGCACCAGGGGCTAGAACTAGGCACAGCTAACCCATGCTTCACAAGGTATTCAGTTTCTCGTTTCATTATTTCACGCTTGGCAGGGTTTACACGATAAGCATTTTGCTTAACTGGGCGATGATCAGCAACATCAATATCATGCTGTAACAGATTGGTTACAGTTGGTACGTCTGAGAAAAGGAAGGAAAATTTCTCAACTAACTGTAACAACTCATCTCGAGATGACTCTGATAAATGGGATAGTTTTGAACTTAGTGTTGTAAGGGCTTCTGAGTTTTGTAAACGAGCACCGGATAAGGCCGCACTGCCCAAACTAAGGCCATCAATACTAGGAGAATCAGCAGATGAAACTACTTCCACAGGAACAGCGACAGTGGGAGAAATTATCCGAGCATTTCTAGAATTTTCAGAGTTTGAACGTGAAACATACAATTTCAACATGTTTACGTGACAAACACGAGACTTTCGGTGTCTCTCAGGGGTCCGTACAACATAGTCTGTATCACTTAATTTCTTTTCGATTTCATATGGGCCTGCAAACTTTGCTTGCAATGAGGAACCCGGTATAGGTAACAACACAAGCACTTTATCACCAACCTCAAAGGAGCGTTTGACAGACTTTTTGTCATATTTATCCTTCATTCGAGACTGTGATGAGGTTAAAGACTGACGAGCAAGCAAACAGCAAGAGCAAGTTACGAACAGCAAACAGCAAAAGTGGTACCTCCTCATCCCAATCTTTCTCATGTTGTAAACAATAAGTACGAATCATAGTTTTTAGAGTCTGGTGAAACCGTTCGATGACACCTTGGGACTGAGGATGATAGGCACTTGACACAGCGTGGGTAACATTCAGTTCTTTCATTACCTTACGAAACAGGCGCGAGGTGAAATTTGTTCCTTGATCAGATTGTATAATTTTTGGTAGACCAAAAGTAGTGCAAAATTTCACCAGGGCCTTCACAATGTTGGGGGTCTTTAACGAACGCAGTGGGATGGCTTCAGGGAATCTAGTAGCGGAACACATCATAGTCAACAAATACACATGTCCAGACTTAGTCTTAGGCAGAGGTCCTACACAATCTATCACAAGCTTTTCGAATGGTTCACTTTGCACTGGGACTGGCCTTAAAGGTGCAGGAGAAATAACCTGATTAGGCTTTCCTGCAACTTGGCAGTAATGACACGAACGGCAATATTGGGACACAGAGGATTTCATTTCTGGCCAATAAAAATGTTTCAAGAGGTTATGATAGGTCTTCCTAACTCCTAGATGTCCAGAAAGATCATGGTCATGGGCTAGCTTCAGTACGTACCCGCGATAGGATTGTGGAACGACTACTTGAAATACGGTGCTCCACTCATGCTTCACTTTCTCAGGGCTCCACTTTCGCATGAGTACGCCGTCCTCTAGAAAATAGGCAATTGCATGTTTAAGTAATTCAGTCTTATCTACCACAGAAGAACTGCTCGATAACAGGGTTTTATCCGCTTTCTGGGCACTGATTAGCTGTTGCTTGCCAAAAGGAAAATCAAAATTAAGCCCAACAATCACATCTGAGGAAACATCATTTTCATCATTGGCTTTCATATCTGACCCCTCTAAACACATAAAAGAGTTGGAAAGATCAACCTCATTTTCAAATTTTCGTGCTTGTGCCCGAGTAACAACACAAGACTGAAATACACTGGGAAATTCCTGCACTAACACATCATCTTCCCCTGATACACACGGTATATCTGTAACCTCTGGTAGAGCATTAACTCTACTTCCAGCAAGATCATTTCCAAGAATGAGAGAAATCCCTTTCACTGGCAACTGAGAACGTACAGCGACCTTAACTTCACCAGTCACAATGCCAGAACGCAAGTAAATGGTATGTAAAGGAACTCTCAGTACTCCCAGTTCAATTCCCTGAACCAACACATCCGATCCACAACTAGACTGAGGTGAGAATGATAGCGTACTTGCTAAAATAAACGACTGCGCAGCCCCCGTATCTCTTAAAATCCGTACAGGTGTGAACTCTGAATCAGAGTTAGACAAAGCAACTGCTCCATCACATACAAATGGTTCAAATGTCGGGTCAACAGAATTTAAGGAGTCAGAAGACGGTACATGAATGAAAGCTACACTCTTAGATATGTTGTGAGTCTTCCGCAGATTTTTCCGCTGCAGTACTGGACAAGCAGCGATCAAATGACCCTTTTCATGACAGTAGAAACATTCTCTAGCTACCGAAGAGGTATCGAGCGATGAATCATCCTTTTGAGAAACTACCGAATGCTTAGAATCGTGAGTACGATCTATTGAGGTGCGTTGCGAAGATCGCGATGATGAAAAAATTACTTTATGAGTAAGCACAAACTCATCCGCAAAGATAGCAGCATCAGCAAGAGATGAAACTTTCTGTTCGTTCAAATAGACCACAATTTTTTCAGATATACAGTTTTTAAACTCCTCAACCAAAATCAACTCTTTCAACTGTTCAAAGGTCGTAATTTTACTCGCTGCACACCATTTCTCAAATAAAGTGGTCTTTTCACGAGCGAACTCAACAAATGTTTGGCTGGGGTTTTTTACATGTCTTCTAAATTTCTGACGGTAAGCCTCCGGAACTAACTCATACGCACGTAACACTGCCGCTTTAATCGCATCATATTCCAAACTTTGCTCTAATGTTAGAGCAGAGCACACTCCCTGTGCTTTTCCCACCAATTTGCACTGTAAAAGCAAAGGCCAAATATTTCTAGGCCACTGCAATGTGGTCGCGATTCGTTCAAAAACAGTGAAGTATGTGTCTACTTCACTCTCTCTGAACAACGGAACAAGCGAAATTTGTCTACTAATATCAAATTCAGGAGAACTTACCGGCGCAGTTCGCGACGCTGAAGGTAGAGGAGATGATGCACCAGATGAGGCACTTACTGATCCTGGAATAACCTTCTCCTTTGTCTCCGGAGAAGGGCGCTGAAATCTGGTCTTTAACTCGACCTCCAGCTCTTTCAGTCGGACATCACGCCGCGTCTCAAGCTCAAGTGCCTGGACATTTAGCAGCTGACTCTGATACTGTTGCCGACTAATTTCCAGGTCTAATTCTTTTAAACGGATTTCCCATTGTTTCTCACCCGGTGAAGGGGCAATGGGATCTATGCCATCGACTTCGCCAGATTTGAGTTCCGCCTCCGCAGCACCCAAACCTTCAAGTTCTAGGTTAAAAGCAACACCCGGAGCCACACCCTCTTCCGGTAAGACCTTTTGTTTTATAAGCTCCATGCGCAACATCTCCTTTATCTCCTTTTTAAGTGCATGACGAGATACGCGAATATTAAAGAAATCTGCAAGCACTAATAAATCGTCTTTACGGCACTTATCAAACTGTTCATGTGTGGGATCGATCGTAAATTTTTCCAATTCAAATTTTGACGTCATCACGCCCCCTACGTTTCCTCCCACACAAAGTAAAAAATCCCAGGCAAACAACAAGTTGAATAATACTTAAATCGACCAGTTTTACTGATGAAAAACAAGTTTGTAATTTCGTCTTAGGAAAAGAAGAGAAAAAAAAAAAGAATCGGACGAGCCCCCAATTTCATGTTACGCCCCGTCTAGGGCAAAGGACATAACATGAAAAAAGTAAGGAAATGCAACGGTTTCTTTTTATGTGGAAATAAATGGAACAATATTTATTGAATTTTAACAGGTCAAAAATAATACAATTGGGTATTTTACCTCAGGAGCCGACAGAGCCAAAAATAACAAACAAAATAACTAATTTATATGTACCTCTTACTGCCCTACTCCACAAAATAGAATAAAATAAAATACAATTACTTCCCCAACTCCCTAATCAAAAACAGGCAATAAAGATCAAAACAAAGAGTTGGCGTCGGACTCCCTACCTCCCAAAATAAAATAAAAACAAAAGTATAAACAGGTATCAGTTCAGGGGTTTATCTGGAATCTAAGTCATTAAACAGGCGGTGGTCGTTATCACAAATATGGCAGTTCACAAGAATCAAACAAACTCTTTCCACTTCAACAAACTCTTTCCACTTAAACAAACTCTTTCCACTTAAACAAACTCTCAACAGGCGTACCAAATATCGAAGCAAAGTCAGGCAAGACAAAGTATCGAGTGAGCACAAGGCTAATGAAGACAGTAATGTGGGAGGCTTTTATACACGTCCAGGTGTCAGCGGATCAATCAGGGCGTGGCACCAATCAGACTGCAGGAACCAATCCGGTCTTCTTCCTGGATAAAAACAAACACCTCCCACAAAGCCTAACACACATAAACAGACCAAAGGGGATGTAACAACATCAAGTGTGACTAACCATCAAAAATAATTGTAATCTGTTTTTGATTATTGATAAACTAAGACCTAAAAGTGCGGTGGTGATTACGTCAGTAAGCCGTTTTGAAGGTACTTTCGAAAGTAATTTAAAATAATATTATTTACTTCATTAATGCTGTTTTTACATTGGATAAATTTAAATTGGTTTTATAGGATTATGTGTTTAATTTATCGCTTTCTATGAATCAATAGCGATTAAGAGTATGACTCTTCGTTGAATCGATTCATCTTCCCTCGGATAGTAATGCCTGTGACCTTGATGACGTATTTTTGACAGCCGTTTCGCACACCGCATTTCGTGGTCGTAATTTCGCATGTCGTGTGTGTAACAGAGCTATTGTGAAAAAAAGCGCCGTGTCTGTAAACTGTCACAGTCATACATTTCAGAGTTGTACTCTAAAAAACACACAAAATCGCGTATCTGTAAACTGTCGTGGCCGTAGATTTTGGAATCAAACTCTGACAAAAAAAAAAAAAAAAAACAGAATTACGTACAATAGTTTTAAATTACACACGAGTATATTAAAATTACACACAAATGTTTTGAATTACGTACGATTATTTTTGAAAGTGATTTTATTCCTGTTATATATTCATGAGGCCAGCCACCAAATGCTATCAAAACATACTTTACTGGTGTTCAGATCACATATTGATTACATCACATTTCACACGTGCAAATCACATCACGTGATTTAAATACCCTCTTCCCAGGCATAGGAACCAATGACTGCTCATCATGCATATATACACATTATCCCAAATACACCACATTTCCTCCCCCATTAAAAATCATACACCACATTATCAGTTCAAAAGCACCACATGTGTTCAAATTCTCAATTTCTAAAACGCTGTGGTAATTTAATGGTTCGTTTAGAGCGACGTAGACCCCCTGGACTTGGAATCAGGGGTTCTGTTAGTTCAAGAGGTACCTCAGAGTCAAATGTACCTGGAATTCCAGCAAATCCAGCAAATTCCAGCAAAGGATCTCTCTCTTGCCCGATAGTCATGTTGATTTTTCTGCAAATACTGTTTTCTGCGAACCGTCTCATGAATGTTTGGTTTCAGGAAGTCCAGCCTGGTGCGGATGTGTCTCTTTAAAAATAAATCAGATGGTGACTGACCTGTGGTACAATTAGGAGTTGTGCGATAGCGCAATAAAAATAAAGATAGTCTATCCTCAATGCACATTTGCTCATTAGTCAATTTCTTCATACCCCTCTTGAACGTCTGGACATATCTTTCTGCCAATCCATTTGTTGCTGGGTGTTTTGGTGCACTTCTGGTATGCATAATACCATTCTGCTTCACAAATCTTTGGAATTCATCAGAAGTAAAAGTAGTTGCATTATCAGTCACGATTTGTTCAGGTAATCCATATGCAGAAAACAAATCTCTTCAATCTGGTAATAGTAGCTTGAGAAGTAATCTGTGACATACGAAAAACTTCCAACCATTTAGAATGAGCATCAACAATGATCATAAACATGTTGTTCAAGAACGGACCAGCAAAATCCACATGCAACCTTTTCCAACACTCACCCGGGAATTCCCAAGGATGAAGAGGGACGTGACTTGGCATTCTTTGTTCTTGTTGACAGATTTGACACTCCTTGCAAACTCTTTCTATATCCGTATCAATTTTAGGCCACCACACGTATTTACGAGTCAGAGCTTTCATTTTAACAATGCCAGGGTGTCCTGAGTGAATTTCCTGTAACACTGATTTTCGAAATTTGAATGGTACAATCACTCGTGTGCCCCATAGCAGACATCCCTGTTCTACTGACAGTTCATCTCTTTTCGCGTAGAATACTTTCAAATCATCTGACACTTCAATTGGCCAACCTTCCATGACATAACGAAACACTTTAGAAAGTTCTTGATCTGTTCTTGTCATTCTGGCAATCTGTGCTGCATTTAGAGGAGCTTCTTGAAGATGGTTTGGCAAAAGTGTGTTGATATTTGCGGAAATGGCTTCTGTTCCTACATCGGTAATTTCAGGTAATGGAATTCGTGACAAGCCATCTGCATTTCCATGATCTTCTGCCTTGCGATACATGATATGATAATCATATGCCGACAAAATTATCGCACACCGCTGAATGCGAGCGGCAGCCATCATTGGGAAATGCTTAGGTTCACCAAACAGAGTCACTAATGGTCTATGATCAGTTATCAAATTAAAAGATCTTCCCCAAAGATACTGATGGAATTTTTTAACTCCATAGATCACACTCAAAGCTTCCTTCTCAATCTGTGAATATTTCTTTTCAGCAGGGGACAAAGTACGTGAAGCATATGAAATGGGATGCTCGTCACCATTTGGCATGATGTGCTGAAGCACCGCACCAATTTCATAAGCGGAAGCATCACATGCTAAAGTCAAAGGCAGTTGTGGATCATAGTATACTAGCACTTTGTCACTGGTGAGCAATTCTTTACATCTACTAAAAGCACCTTGTTCCTTTTGCCCCCAGCACCAAGCAGTTTGTTCTTTCAACAGTCTATACAGTGGTGCCAACACTGTGCTCTCCTGTGGTACAAAGCGTCCATAATAATTTACCAAACCTAAAAAAGCTCGTAGTTCCTTCACATTTCATGGTGCTGGCGCATCTTGAATAGCTTTTACCTTGTCTTTTGTCGGATACACCCCTTTTTCATCGATCACATGACCCAGGTACTCAATCCGTGTTTGTCCCCACTCACATTTACATTTCTTTACTCTTAAGCCTGATTCTTGAAGACGCTGTAAGACTTTGCAAATGTTTGTTAGATGTTCTTGCTCATCTTTACCTGTGATCAACAAATCGTCCAAATACACAATCACTTTCAGATCTTTCATCAAATTTTCCATTATTCGTTGAAAAATGGAAGGGGCTGAACTGATGCCAAAAGCAAGACGATTATACACATATAATCCCTTGTGAGTGTTGATTGTCGTATACTTCTTAGAATCATTATCCAGCACGACTTGTTGATATGCTTGTGCCAAGTCAATCTTGGAAAACAACTTTCCTCCACTCAAAGTGGCTAACACTTCCTCGATCCGTGGCAAGGGATACACTTCAGTGTTGGCAGCTTGATTAACAGTGACTTTGTAGTCTCCGCATAAGCGAATTGTGGAATCTTTTTTTATAACAGGAACAACTGGAGCAGCCTACTCGCTGTATTTTACTGGGGATATAACATTAGCTTTTTCCAGTCTATCAATTTCCTTCTCCACACGCTCTTTCATAGCAAAAGGAAGAGGACGACTTTTAAAAAACTTGGGTGGCACATCTGGTTTCACTGAAATAGTGGCTTTAATGTCCTTTAAAGTGCCCAGCTCATCCTTAAAGACTTCACTATATTTGTCCAGCACTTCTTGAATGGACCCAGGCTGCTTACTCACATGTCGAATTATCTTCCAATTCAGTTTTACTTTCTGAAGCCAGTTTCTCCCACACAGGTTTGGACCATTCCCTTTGACTACGATCAGTGGTAACTCATTCACTTGATCCTCATATTGTACAGTAGCTGTGAATTGACCCAACACTGGAATGCATTCACCGGTGTAGGTCTTTAACTTGACTCTAGCTCATGATGCTTACAGCCGCTCCTGTATCAATCTCCATCAATAAATCCTGCTGATTCACAGTAAAATTTACTCGGAAAGACTGTTTCTCAGTATCACTTAACATGGAAAACATTTCCAGCTCCGGCTCTTCAGCATGCATATAAGCTGTTACTTTGTGCTTGTTCTGTTGTTCAGCATATTTACTGTTAGGATGTGACTTCATTTTAACTTTGCAAGCTCTCTTTATATGCCCAATCACTCCACAATTGTGACATTTAGAGTTTTTAAAATAACACTCCTGTGCATTATGGTTTTTCCCTTTACAACGATAGCATTGTCTCTGGTTATAAACAGTCTTTGCATTTACCTTATGCACTGTTGTCGCTGAATCCTCTGTTTTCCTCAGCTGTTGCGTATCTCGATCTGCGGTTTCCATACTGTGAGCAACTTCAAGTGCCCGTGCAAAAGTGAGTGTGTCTTCCGAAAGCAATCTTCGTTGACATGCTTCACTTCGGATTCCGCTGACAAAACGATCACGTAGAGACTCATCCAAACTTGCACCAAAGTCACATTTAGATGCACATTGTTTCAGTTCAGCAACATACTGGGACACAGTTTCATGGGGCTTTTGAACACAGCGCTGAAATCGGAAACGCTCAGCTATTATTAACGGCTTTGGTTCAAAATGGGCCTTCAGAATGTTCACAATTTCTTCAAACGTTTTATCCTTTGGCTTCGCAGGCTGAACCAGATTCCGTAGTAATCCATATGTGGACGCTCCCACAGCACTAAGCAAAGTCGCTACTTGCTTCGTATCATCCACATCATTTGCAATCATGAACAATTCCGCTCGTTCAATATATGCAGACCAGGACTCATTTTCCGGTTTATACTCATCCAATCTTCCGATTTGCGCCATGTCTTCTCACACTTTATCCTCGTCGCCAATTTATGTTATATATTCATGAGGCCAGCCACCAAATGCTATCAAAACATACTTTACTGGTGTTCAGATCACATATTGATTACATCACATTTCACACGTGCAAATCACATCACGTGATTTAAATACCCTCTTCCCAGGCATAGGAACCAATGACTGCTCATCATGCATATATACACATTATCCCAAATACACCACAATTCCATAGGTAATGAAGCTGACATTGATTTCGGACGTGCCTTGAAGCCTTCCTACCTTGCAATGCAACCTCCGAAGGCAGCATTTTTTAGTTTTCGTATGCAGCTTATGATAGTGAATAGCTCAATGAAAACATTTGACAAAAATTTGCCTGTTATTGTATGAATTATTACAGATTCATAAACCCATATGTAAATGTTGTAAGATAGCTCATTGCAAGCACTTTGCATTCATAAGCTGCCCCCCTCGTGCTTCATGTTTTAACAAAACTTGGAGAGAATAATGTATTTTACCATTAAATTTTTTTTTTTTTTAAATATAATACAATTCATTTCAGAGCTGCATTAAAGAAGGTCTTAGGCAGTTATTTCCCCTTGCTGAATTGACATGCCTTGGTGTTTCCCAGTTTTCCCTCTTCATGTCATTAAAGGTTCTGTAATGTTGCTGGCTGAAAACATCCAGAATAATGTTAATGTTCTCATGCGTCACAAGACAGTATCAATATTTCTGTGTAACATCTGAATGGCTGAAGCGGTTTATCACTTTACATTGTTGCGCAAACGCAGTGCTGCGCGGAAGACTCTGCTCTTGCATTCAGCTGGCGGATGCAGTGCGTAGCGCCGCCTCACACTTTTTTTGCAGTTTGGTGTAATTTAGAAACGGTGCCTAAAGTGGGGGAGAACTCCCTCGCTTCGGCGATCAGCTCTCACTCAACCGGACCAGAAATGTCCCGGTACACCCGAGGGCTTTTTTGAACGGAGTTCTCACGCTGCAGCGGACACGCGCACTCAGTATATGATGGGCGGGGAAATGTGAGATGACAGAACTGATAATGCACCAATTACAACAAAGAAACACTAGTTTCTCAGCTGTATGGTACACCTTTAAAGGGAACGATTCCTTATAGTAAATTACAGATTTTGCGAAGCAACAAAACAAGTGGCCCCGACCACACAGTGGTACGACAGAAGACGGCATTGGTCATGTGAACTGAACACGGTCACTTACACACGCAGCACACGAATGAACACTACGGTTTCAATATCAGTCTGCTAATTCCAAGCAAGTGCGAGCAGTTATTAAAAATATGAATGCAACCCCGTTTTTTTTCTCTCTCTCTCTCTGATAATTTGCATGTCATCGTAGCCACTTTATGTCCCAAAATCGAAGCACGAGCACATGTAAACACCACATCGGATTAGATAACGTCTCATGTGGTCCACCGAATCTTTAAATCTGGATGAAGAAATAAAATACATGTAAACATGGCTATTTTTGTCACGTTCTTATCAGGGGCGGGTCTACGTGGTGGCCAGGGGGGGCACCGGCCCCCCCAGAAATTCGATTGGCCACCCCAGGTGCCCCCCCTATAAGATGTCTTGTGATTGGTTCATTTTATGGCCAATCATTTTATAGACTCTACTGAAGTTCGCGATTCAAAGAAGTGCAGCCGCAGCGTCGGTCGTCAGAGAAACAACTTTATCAAGTGTGGGAAGTCGAGACACCAGTGATGAGAAGTTCTGATCATTTTACCGACTCGAACTTTTGAGTCGCGTTCAGCAAAATGAACGAATCTTTTTCCGATTAATTTCGTTCATTTTACCAAAATGTAGTTACGTGTTACTTCCCCAACACATCTAGTACTTACGCAAACGTTGATCACACTACAAACAATACAAAAATAAAATGCTATAAAGATACAGAAAAGATTAATTAATTCTTTACCTGGGTCTTCAGTCTGTGACTAACTCACCTCTTGTCTGACAAGTCTTCGGGTTCAAATCATTCCTTAATCACATGACAGCCACATACGCTATTTCTGACATTTCTGTCACTGTGTTTTTGTAACTGTTTCTTGAGGATCTGTGGTGTGTTATTATTGTATAAATAAATAAAACCTTGTTATAAATAAAATATTGAATAATTTGTCTTTTTGACTGTCTATCAGTAAATAAATACTAGGCTATATAATAATCCAAGTATTTATAGCCTAGTTAAATTTTTTATCCAATTCTGAGTTTGCTGGTATAATAATTGCTTAAATTGGTCTTATATATGTATAAGATGCTTGCTAAAAAATGACATAATGACATAAATTAAAAGCAAATAACATTTTGAATCCTAAACAAGTAACACTACAGTTCTATAGTCTAATCTGAAGGGTGAACTCAAAAGACATAAATCATACAACAAGGTAATTTTTGGAGATTACAATCCACTGTAAAAAAAAAAAAAAAAAAACCTTCAAAGTGATGTCGCCGTCATAGAGACGACTCGTTCTTCCCTAGTCACATTAAAGATTCGAATCGTTCAAGAACGACACATCACAAAACACCGAACAAAGAGCTGGTAGGTAACCTTTATGTATGGTTTAATATGTTTGTAAGGTTTTCTCAGATCAATATTTTTACACCGTCAGGCTCCGCTCGCGTTGGTCGTGGTTGATTTCAATCGAATGTTCAGTCAAAGTTTAATAAAACACAATAAAAGTAAAATACGCTGCGGGCGCTTTCAAACAATAAACAGTCATGGTGATTTGCATATTTTGTATCAGTTTATTTTGTGACAGTGACCAAATAGCAAGATTGCACCAAATGACAATATGCACAGAATGTTCCATAATAATAATTGTATGGTGACACGTTACTTGTTAATGCATGAGAGTAAGTCAGTTAGATAGTCAGTTAAATTGTCAGGCCTAACTTAGTCATTTACACGTGAAATGACATGGATGCATTCTGTGCATTTCATTCACAATTAGATTTTTTTTTTTTTTTTTTTGAGATTGAGAATAACAGACACACATAAGTGTTTCTTTTGAAGGCAAGGAAGAGAGCAGTGCCAAGCCATGAAGTAAAGATATAGGGAGTTTCTTTCAAAAAAAAAATATATATATATATATATATATATTCTCAAATGTAACTTAATAGATATATACAGGGATGACAAAAAAACTAAATTAATAAAAAAAAAAGTGGTTTATTACTGCATTTGTTTACAAGTAACTTTATTCAAGTAAAAAAAAAAAATCAATAAAATCAATAGGATTTACGTAATATACTGTAGTATTTAGCTTTTTTTTTTTTTTTTGGTCACTGGCGGCCACCCCATTCGGAGGTAGTGCCCCAGCATGGCCCGCCCACTGAAAATGCTCTAGACACGCCCCTGGTTCTTATAACCCTATGTATAGAAGCCATAGAGCGATAAAGGCCTGCTTTTGACGCTGCGTGCATCTGAAACCGTTAATTTGACCTCAACCTTAGAAATAAACACCAGTGACATTGATATTTCGCCGCTAAATACAGCGAACCCCCGTTGAAACGCTTACACGAGAATGCTGGTCTCGTTTAACCCTGTTCTCATGGCTTAATCGGCGTGTCCTTAGAGCGATTGCATGCTCTAGCTGCGTATTGCTCCAGCTGTATGAACACAGATGTATAAATGCTGCTGCAAATATGCTTAATATTCATTCCTGCAACCGATGCAAAACCATGTTAACCACCAGGCAACATACACAGCGATATGGATTAAAAAAGCATTCACTTATCTTAGACACGGATTTCAGATGTTCTGAAACAAACTGCAAAAGTTCGATTTGCAAGACCGATGCAACAGTTTGATTTGCAAGCAGCGATGCGATGGAGAGACACTGTAAAATGGGAATTTAAATAGACCGCAGGAGATAAGTGTCAAGACTGGATTGGTATGTCAGGAACAGCTGACTGTCAGCTGATGCAAGCGTCACTCACGTGACCTGACTGAACTAACGCGATGCTCGATTTTTGATCAAATAAATGCAGTTTTGATGAGTAAACTCCTGTAAGAAAAAAACAAAAAAAACAAACAAAAAAAAAAAACACATAAAAAATCATTCTGATCCCAAACTCTGACCGGTGTGTGTGTGTGTGTGTGTAGCACTTACACACTAATCGACAGGTTAGAAAAAAAAGCCTCAGGCCCAAATATTCAGTTATCACTAATAAACTGCTTGACAAACACTTCTTGCTTCGAAGTACAGATCTGAATTAAAAAAAAAAAATATATATATATATATATATATATATATATATATATATATATATATATATATATATATATATATATATATATATTCACAAACAGTCCCCGGATTCTCAATCTGAATCAACGGAGTCGCGAACATGCTCCGAAGTGCCGATCTGAATCAACCGAGTCGCGAACAAGCTCCGAAGTGCCGATCTGAATCAACCGAGTCGCGAACATGCTCCGAAGTGCCGATCTGAATCAACCGAGTCGCGAACAAGCTCCGAAGTGCCGCTCTGAATCAACCGAGTCGCGAACAGGCTCCGAAGTGCCGATCTGAATCAACCGAGTCGCGAACAGGCTCCGAAGTGCCGATCTGAATCAACCGAGTCGCGAACATGCTCCGAAGTGCCGATCTGAATCAACCGAGTCGCGAACAAGCTCCGAAGTGCCGCTCTGAATCAACCGAGTCGCGAACAGGCCCCGAAGTGCCGATCTGAATCAACCGAGTCGCGAACATGCTCCGAAGTGCCGATCTGAATCAACCGAGTCGCGAACAGACTCCGATGTGACAATTTGAAAACTTCGACCAACGAATGTAAAAAATAAATGCGTTTTAATATAGTAAAAATAATTTAGAATGATATTTCTCTATATTATATTAACAGCCTAACTTTTAACGAGCAATGCACCATAAGATCACCTTTACACTATAAAAAAACACTATATTTCTGCCTATATTAATAACCTCTATGTAAAAAAAAAAAAAAAACAGAATTCTTACCAAATTCATTCAACATGTTATTAAATCAATTAGTTTTTAAACACTGACAGGAACTTTCAGAGCTGATTTCAAAGTTACTGCGTTTATAAAACAACTCTATGAAAGACTCAGATCACGTATCTAAAAATAAATCGCTATAGTAAAAGAGAAATAATAAGAGGAGTGAAGTTTCCTACCGTTCTGCTGTGTTTGGTCCTCACGCGCGTCTGACGCTCCGCGGCGCGTCTCCGCCCCTCACACGCGCGTTTACAGCGCTAAATTAATCATCTGTGCTAATTATTATACATGTCGACACGCGGCTATTGGTAGTGATGCTACAGTCAAAAATCAGTAATATTTCAAACCTTTTAAAATAAAATATATAAAATAATGGTTTCGATTTGAATATCCTTTAAAATATCATTTATTTCTGTGAATAAATAAATAAATAAATCATTCTGATCCCAAACTCTGACCGGTGTGTGTGTGTGTGTGTGTGTGTGTATAGCAATTACACACTAATGCCCCACAATAATAAACATGTTAAATACTCATCTGAGGAGGAATATAATTTATATAGGAGTATATAATTTTATATGCGATATTACCTTTTCTTTTCATCATCATCTTTAAGAGTTCATGATCATTTCTGCTCAACTTTATTTCTCAGTTGATAAATCTGAATCAACAGAGTCGCGAACATGCTCCGAATTCCCGATCTGAATCAAAACAATCAAAAATACATCCTAAAAGAGTTATATTTTTTTTAGAAAATAAAAGAATCCATTTTACTGAACACAAACTTTTGAACTCTATAGTATTTATTGTTAGAAAAGTCTTCTATTTTAAATAAATGCTCTTCTTTTTAACTTTTCATTCATCAAAGAATCCTGAAAGAAGTATAACAGTTTCAGCAGCACAACTCTGATAATAAATCATCATATTAGAATGATTTCTGAAGATCATGTGACACTGAAGACTGGAGGAATGATGCTGGAAATCACAGAAATAAAATAGATTTGAATGTATGTTAAAATAAAAATAATGTTTTACTTCATAATAATATTTCACTTTTTTTCCTGCATTTTTGATCAAATAAATGCAGTTTTGATGAGTAAACTCCTGTAAGAAAACAAAAAACAAAACATAAGAAATCATTCTGATCCCAAACTCTGTGTGTGTGTGTGTGTGTGAGTGTGTGTGTGTAGCACTTACACACTAATCCCCACAAGAATAAAGATGTTAAATACTCATCTGAGGAGAAAACTATGTTGCATCATAATGAAAGGATGTGTGACGTACACTTTCTGTAAACTGAGCCAAACATTTTCACTGATTTAGGGTAGAGTAAGAATATTTACAGTATTGTGCAAGTTAACCCACTCTTATGGTGCATTGCTCGTTAAAAGTTAGGCTGTTAATATAATATAGAGAAATATCATTCTAAATTATTTTTACTATATTAAAACGCATTTATTTTTTACATTCGTTGGTCGAAGTTTTCAAATTGTCACATCGGAGTCTGTTCGTGACTCGGTTGATTCAGATCGGCACTTCGGAGCATGTTCGCGACTCGGTTGATTCAGATCGGCACATCGGGGCCTGTTCGCGACTCGGTTGATTCAGAGCGGCACTTCGGAGCTTGTTCGTGACTCGGTTGATTCAGATCGGCACTTCGGAGCATGTTCGCGACTCGGTTGATTCAGATCGGCACTTCGGAGCCTGTTCGCGACTCGGTTGATTCAGATCGGCACTTCGGAGCATGTTCGCGACTCGGTTGATTCAGATCGGCACTTCGGAGCATGTTCGCGACTCCGTTGATTCAGATTGAGAATCCGGGGACTGTTTGTGAATATATATATATATATATATATATATATATATATATATATATATATTTTTTTTTTTAATTCAGATCTGTACTTCGAAGCAAGAAGTGTTTGTCAAGCAGTTCATTAGTGATAACTGAATATTTGGGCCATCTTTAAGAGTTCATGATCATTTCTGCTCAACTTTATTTCTCAGTTGATAAATCTGAATCAACAGAGTCGCGAACATGCTCCGAATTCCCGATCTGAATCAAAACAATCAAAAATACATCCTAAAAGAGTTATATTTTTTTAGAAAAAAAAAAGAATCCATTTTACTGAACACAAACTTTTGAACTCTATAGTATTTATTGTTAGACAAGTCTTCTATTTTAAATAAATGCTCTTCTTTTTAACTTTTCATTCATCAAAGAATCCTGAAAGAAGTATCACAGTTTCAGCAGCACAACTCTGATAATAAATCATTATATTAGAATGATTTCTGAAGATCATGTGACACTGAAGACTGGAGGAATGATGCTGGAAATCACAGAAATAAAATAGATTTTAATGTATGTTAAAATAAAAATAATGTTTTACTTCATAATAATATTTCACTTTTTTTCCTGCATTTTTGATCAAATAAATGCAGTTTTGATGAGTAAACTCCTGTAAGAAAACAAAAAACAAAACATAAGAAATCATTCTGATCCCAAACTCTGTGTGTGTGTGTGTGTGTGAGTGTGTGTGTGTAGCACTTACACACTAATCCCCACAAGAATAAAGATGTTAAATACTCATCTGAGGAGAAAACTATGTTGCATCATAATGAAAGGATGTGTGACGTACACTTTCTGTAAACTGAGCCAAACATTTTCACTGATTTAGGGTAGAGTAAGAATATTTACAGCATTGCGCAAGTTAGTTCATACTTAGATATAATTTTATATGCAATATTACCTTTTCTTTTCATTATCATCTTTAAGAGTTCATGATAATTAATGTTCAACTTTATTTCTCAGTTGATTAATCCATCCACAATTCATAAAACACAACACATGCAACTGAGGTACAAGAAGTATTGATATCCAAAAGTCATTGAAATCATTTAAAAATCACATCGACAGGTAAAAAAAAAAAAAACTCAGGTCAAATATTCCTTTATCACAAATTAACTGTTTGACAGACACTTCCTGCTCCGAAGTGCCGATCTGAATCAACCGAGTCGCGAACAGACTCCGAAGTGCCGATCTGAATCAACCGAGTCGCGAAAAGGCTCCGAAGTGCCGATCTGAATCAACCGAGTCGCGAACAGACTCCGAAGTGCCGATCTGAATCAACCGAGTCGCGAACAGACTCCGAAGTGCCGATCTGAATCAACCGAGTCGAGAAAAGGCCCCGAAGTGCCGATCTGAATCAACCGAGTCGCGAACAGGCTCCGAAGTGCCGATCTGAATCAACCGAGTCGCGAACATGCTCCGAAGTGCCGATCTGAATCAACCGAGTCGCGAACAGACTCCGATGTGACAATTTGAAAACTTCGACCAACGAATGTAAAAAATAAATGCGTTTTAATATAGTAAAAATAATTTAGAATGATATTTCTCTATATTATATTAACAGCCTAACTTTTAACGAGCAATGCACCATAAGATCACCTTTACACTATAAAAAACACTATATTTCTGCCTATATTAATAACCTCTATGTAAAAAAACAGAATACCGTTCTTACGAAATTCATTCAACATGTTATTAAATCAATTAGTTTTTAAACACTGACAGGAACTTTCAGAGCTGATTTTAAAGTTACTGCGTTTATAAAACAACTCTATGAAAGACTCAGATCACGTATCTAAAAATAAATTGCTATAGTAAAAGAGAAATAATAAGAGGAGTGAAGTTTCCTACCGTTCTGCTGTGTTTGGTCCTCACGCGCGTCTGACGCTCCGCGGCGCGTCTCCGCCCCTCACACGCGCGTTTACAGCGCTAAATTAATCATCTGTGCTAATTATTATACATGTCGACACGCGGCTATTGGTAGTGATGCTACAGTAAAAAATCAGAAATAATTCAAACCTTTTAAAATAAAATATATAAAATAATGGTTTCGATTTGAATATCCTTTAAAATATCATTTATTTCTGTGAATAAATAAATAAATAAATCATTCTGATCCCAAACTCTGACCGGTGTGTGTGTGTGTGTGTGTGTGTGTATAGCAATTACACACTAATGCCCCACAATAATAAACATGTTAAATACTCATCTGAGGAGGAATATAATTTATATAGGAGGATATAATTTTATATGCGATATTACCTTTTCTTTTCATCATCATCTTTAAGAGTTCATGATCATTTCTGCTCAACTTTATTTCTCAGTTGATAAATCTGAATCAACATAGTCGCGAACGTGCTCAGAATTCCCGATCTGAATCAAAACAATCAAAAATACATCCTAAAAGAGTTATATTTTTTTTTAGAAAAAAAAAAAAGAATCCATTTTACTGACCACAAACTTTTGAACTCTATAGTATTTATTGTTAGAAAAGTCTTCTATTTTAAATAAATGCTCTTCTTTTTAACTTTTCATTCATCAAAGAATCCTGAAAGAAGGATCACAGTTTCAGCAGCACAACTCTGATAATAAATCATCATATTAGAATGATTTCTGAAGATCATGTGACACTGAAGACTGGAGGAATGATGCTGGAAATCACAGAAATAAAATAGATTTTAATGTATGTTAAAATAAAAATAATGTTTTACTTCATAATAATATTTCACTTTTTTTCCTGTATTTTTGATCAAATAAATGCAGTTTTGATGAGTAAACTCCTGTAAGAAAAAAACTAAACAAAAAACAAAACATAAGAAATCATTCTGATCCGAAGTGCCGATCTGAATCAACCGAGTCGCGAACAGGCTCCGAAGTGCCGATCTGAATCAACCGAGTCGCGAAAAGGCTCCGAAGTGCCGATCTGAATCAACCGAGTCGCGAACAGACTCCGAAGTGCCGATCTGAATCAACCGAGTCGCGAACAGACTCCGAAGTGCCGATCTGAATCAACCGAGTCGAGAAAAGGCTCCGAAGTGCCGATCTGAATCAACCGAGTCGCGAACAGACTCCGAAGTGCCGATCTGAATCAACCGAGTCACGAACAGACTCCGAAGTGCCGATCTGTATTAACAGAATCAATGGAGTCGCGAACAGACTCCGAAGTGCCGATCTGAATCAACCGAGTCGCAAACAGGCTCCGAAGTGCCGATCTGAATTAACAGAATCAACAGAGTCGCGAACAGACTCCGAAGTGCCGATCTGAATCAACCGAGTCGCAAACAGGCTCCGAAGTCACGATCTGAATCAACAGAGTCGCGAACAGGCTCCGAAGTCCCGATCTGAAAACTTCGCCCAAAGAATGTAAAAAAATAACTCCATTTCTCTAATAACTCTACAACTCTATGTAAGACTCAGATAACGTATCTAAAAATAAATCGCTAAAGTAAAAGATAAATAATAAGAGGAGTGAAGTTTCCTACCGTTCTGCTGTGTTTGGTCCTCACGCGCGTCTGACGCTCTGCGGCGCGTCTCCGCCCCTCACAAAATAAAATTTCTTATAAAAAAAAGCAAGGATAAAAATTTACTGACCCCAAACTATTGAACTGTAGTGAATATTGTTAGAAAATATTTATATTTTAAATAAATGCTCTTCTTTTAACTTTTTATTCATCAAAGAATCCTGAAAAAAGTATCACAGATTCCAAAATAATATTTATCAGCAAAACTGTTGATAATCCTAATAATAAATCATCATATTATTCTGACTTCTGAAGATCATGTGACACTGAAGACTGGAGGAATGATGCTGAAAATACAGCTGCACATCACATTAATAAATTACATTTTCATGTATATTAAAATAGAAAAATGTTAATAATATTTCACAATATTACATGTTTTCCAGTATTTTTGATCAAATAAATGCTGTCTTGGTGAGTAAAATAAATGCCTGTAAAAAAACATTAAAAATCATTCTGATCCCAAACTCTGACCGGTAGTGTGTGTATATGTGTGTGTTATATATATATATATATATATAAGCCCACTAACACACTAGGCAAGGCAAGTTTATTTATATAGCACATTTAATACACAATGGTAATTCAAAGTGCTTTACATAAAAGAAGGTAAAATAATCATAAAGAAAAATTATAACAAAAATAAAACAAGCAATTTTAAAACTTTTAAAGTGATTAAAAAATGTACTTAATTAAAATGAATTTAACTACAGTTACAAAATTATTTTACATAAAAAAAAAACAGTGAAAATATAGTGCAATCAGTTTGGACATTGCACAGTGCTCATTTAATAAATGCACAGCTAAACAGATGAGTTTTAAGTCTAGATTTAAATGTGACTAGTGTTTTAGCACATCTGATATCTTCCGGAAGCTGATTCCAACTGAGAGCGGCATAGAAACTAAAAGCAGATTCCCCTTGTTTTGTGTGAACCCTTGGTATTTCTAACTGACTCGATCCTAATGATCTGAGTGCTCTGTTAGGTTTATATTCAGTGAGCATATCTGCAACTGCAGTTTTTAAGGAGTTTGGAAATGTCCCAGAAAGAAGTGAGGCGTTCACCACTTCTAAGAGATCTGCTTCTAAGCAGTTAAGCACACTGTTGAAAAAAGATATGGGAAGTGTGTCAAGATAGCAGGTTGACGATTTTAGGTGCTGCACTGTCTTCCAGAATGTTGCTTTCAATTGCTTCAGAAATAGACATAGTATCTTTTTGATATTGTGGCTGAATCTGTCTGACCTCTGCATTACTTGAGGATGTGCTAATCGCCTTCCTGATATTGATAATCTTCTCAGAAAAGAAGGATGCAAACTCATTGCATTTGCTGTCTGAGAGCATTTCACTGGGAATCTGACTTCAATCTAGGTCTCGTAACTTTGAACGCTCCTCTGGTTTCAGTTGTGTTTTTGTTTATTTTCTTGACGTATAAATAAAGTCTTCCCATCTGCCTGCACTTGAGTCTTCGCCTCTTGCGATCCGTGACACTACGTCCTTAATAACAATGGATGAAAAGTTTAGAGCCCTACTGATGATTAAGGCTAGAGTGTGTCCACCTTTGTGTGTGGGTCCATGTACATGCTGAATCGATAGGTAAAAAAAAAAAGCCTCAAGTCCAAATATTCATTTATCACCAATTAACTGTTTGACAAACACTTCCTGCTTTGATGTCCAGATTTGAATAAAAAAAATCAAACAGGCTCCGAAGTGCCGATCTGAATCAACCGAGTCGCGAACAGACTCCGAAGTGCCGATCTGAATCAACCGAGTCACGAACAGACTCCGAAGTCCCGATCTGAATTAACAGAATCAACGGAGTCGCAAACAGGCTCCGAAGTGCCGATCTGAATTAACAGAGTCGCGAACAGGCTCCGAAGTCCCGATCTGAATTAACAGAATCAACGGAGTCGCAAACAGGCTCCGAAGTGCCGATCTGAATTAACACAATCAACAGAGTCGCGAACAGGCTCCGAAGTGCCGATCTGAATTAACCGAGTCGAGAACAGGCTCCGAGGTGCCGATCTGAATCAACCGAGTCGCGAACAGGCTCCTAAGTGCTGATCTGAATCAACGGAGTCGCGAACAGGCTCCGAAGTCACGATCTGAATCAACCGAGTCGCGAACAGGCTCCGAAGTGCCGCCTAGCTCGTGTAGACGTAACTGGACCAAGATCATATTCGTTGCAGCGACGTCCCAAATAACGTTCCAGCGACGTAACTTTGTGATTCCCATATCCGTCGTGGCGACGTTACAGTGGCACGTTATGAGGACGTGACATTACCGGATCATATTGGTCGCAGCAACTAATAAATCAATCAACGTATTTTCACCTCACCATTACCTTGAAATACATAAAGAACTAATAAACTCGATCTGTCTCTGGTGTAAAAAATAAACCTTATAAAATCTAATTGTAATCTAATTATAGGGGATTCATAGTAAATACATTAATTACATACATGCAATGCAAACAAATACAAAAACATTACATTCTAATATAAAATAGACAAAAACACACTGCATTCATTCACAAATCAACATTTATTCAGCACTACTTTCTACAAATACTAAGCCAAAACATTTTGAACATTGCACCTGTTCTTTAACCATGCAAAGTGTTACTAAGTCATGAGCACAGAAAACTAAACACATCAATTCATAGATTACACAATATAAACAATAGAAAATGTTTGTCTTATTAAGGATGGGTATAGTTAATGACGTTATCAGTGAAAATTATATATAATTATCAGTACACTTATTGATACAACTCTACATAATTTGGTGCAACAAAAAAATACATGATAAATAGATATGAAACAATTCAGCAGATACTGCACAGAGATACTGCACAAAGTAAAACTATTCCTTGAGCGTCGTATATGAGGCTCCTGGTATAAATGTCTGGTGGTGATGTGCTTCAATTACACGACATGCAGGAAAAAATTTAGCTAATTCCTGCGCACGATTTTCTAATTCATTCCCTCGATTTGCTAAATCGTGTACAATATCTATACATCAAGAGAATGAATTAGTAAATTGTGCATACGATTTAGCAAATCAATGAAATGTAAAAGTAATCGTCCACGTTTTAGTACATAGAGGGAACGAATTATTAAATCATGGACATGACTTAAATAAATTATACTTTTAAAAAATATTTAAAACGTTTGACCAACTGTGTACATTGCTACATTTAAATGAAAACTCAACTTGTAATAAACAATGCACACATTCTCAAAGAACTTACATTCTGGTGATTACTTCCTTCCCTCACTGCTGTCAGTTCCCTTCAGTCGTTCCCAGACCTCCTTGTTTTTAATCTTTCCCTCAAATCTACACAAACAAACGAATCATTTTATAGACAATTTGGATAAGTCACGAATTGCAATAGTTATATAACTATAATCACAATCCTCAATTATATATATATAATTATAAATATATATTGAATGGGCACACAAGTATCGGGATAGTATTGAATTGGCAGATTAGCGTATCATCCCAGCCCTAGTTACTACAGTAAAAACAATGAAACTCTCTTCAAGACCGCACAATAACTGAGATTTAAAACTGTTAAAAGAAAAGGCTCAAAATATTGCACACTTAAAATACACAACATCAATATCTTTTCCTTTGGTGTTTTGAACATTTCTATGAGTAATTGCTCATCATTCTGCACTGGTTGTGTATAAGCACTGCGCACTGTATAGGAGCCATACCCTTTCCTATTATAATACATTAGCACAATGAAAGATTATTAAGTCTTTCTTGTTCTGTCCCATCTACCACATGTTGCTGCCTTCATTACTGTGCTATACATTTAAAAGAAATGTATTTTACACACACACACACACACACACACACACTTTTGCACATCCTGTCATACCGGTGACTGGGTGTTGCTGCAATAGACTCAATTTGCAGCATTAAGGTTAACGATTAATCGATTAATTGATCGTTAATTTAAACGACGATCGATCATGGAAATGATTGAAAATTGACATCCCTACAATGAAGTATAGAAATTCTACATTGATTTAAAAAAAAATGCAAAAAACTACACCGATATCGGATCGTAATTACGGTCTCTTCTCATAGTGACAGCCAATCACATTAGTTTTCTGGTATTGCATGCACTCGATTGGCTTGCGTCTGCTCTAGGGTATTTGCATAAGACATTCTGACTGGAGGACGGCTGCATTGGCGTTTGAAAAGTTTTCAACTTCTATTTAGAATTTCTAGAATTAATTTCACCATGCTTGACGTCACTCCATTTAAAACAAACGAGAGGCGTTGACGCCCCGTGTGAATGGGGCGTTATATGTCTGGATACTGCTGCACAAATCTTTCAACCACGGGAAATGTAGTTCCAGCACGGCCTTACATCCAGAACAGCAGAATGGTCAGGATGACCTGAAACACATAACCAACTGAAATCAATTTAAATGTATTTAGTCTTGCCTGAGTGATGCTGAAACAACCAGGTTTAGTTTTTCACCCAGGATAAACTGCTTCCTGTGGAACAGTCTCCATGAAGAATGATCTCTTGATCCTGGATCCTTGCTGCCATCCACGCAGAGATGATTTGGAGGATATGTGGTTATGTCTAAAGGGTAATGAATCAATGTAACAAGAATACTGATAGCAGCACTATTGATCCTGTAGCTTATATAAAATTAAATTTTAATTTTAAAGCAATAAATAATACATTTAAATTACTAGGTGGTAACAAATATATTTCCTTATAAGGAATCACTGAATCATTGACTCAACTGGTGGCAGTCAGGCCCTAAAAAAGTGAACAATTTGTTAACTTTTTGTGAAACGAAAGTATCAGATCAAACATCATCAACACCAATAATGAACAGATGCCTGCCACTTGAGGGAGAAAAGGGGAAATTATTAATCCCACATACACTGAACATGATTTCGGCAGCCTCGATAATTAACGTTAAACTTTATACAGCGGTTTATATTCAAGTTCACAGCATGGCTAGCATGAGCATCATCAAGCTCGAGCGGCAGACATTCAAACAAACCAATTAATGTTACTACGGTTAAAAAAACTGAATAATTAAAAAGTGAATACTGTATAGTTTACCGTGTTAAATTTTAAATAATTTAAAACAGGTAAGGTTATATTAGATTTTAACAGTTAACGTTACCCTAGACCACCTCTGAGACTGCTTTTGAGCTAATTAACGAAACAGCATTTATTTATTAAATTGAATGAGAAAACCTACAAAAATACAAAGCACTACTCCTCTTTGTTGGCATTTAATGTTATATCAGTTAAAATCTATGAATAAAAGTAGATTTATAGCGCTTACCTTTCCTCCGTGTCCGTCCGCTGGAAGTTGACCATTACAAAATGACGGGCACGCACACGTCACGCACTTCATTTAGAAAGTGACGTGCGCTGCTAGTTTAAGGTTTAAATGTTCATTTGTCCTGTACTCTGTTTCGTTAACAAACATTATCACCATTTGCTAAGTAAATTATTTATTTATTTTTGTTCTTAAACTGATGGTATATATAATTCATGCCATCTTTTAACATGCTTGATGATTTTTTGTATAACTTATTTCCCCAAAAATAGGCTGTTCAAATGGTATCAATAATAATACATGTAGTGCAATAATATTAAAAATGATCTGAAGACCAACTGACCATGTCGCTACAACGTCCCCAATGGAACTAACTATCGACGTCTTTTGAGGACGTGCCCACAACGTTTCTGGGAAGTTAGCCGAGATTCCAAAAAATTTAACTTTATCACGACCTCCTCACAACGTTCTGTGTTTGCTGGGGAGTTCGGAGCGGGATCGCGAATCATTTGAGTAAGTTTGGGAATCACGAATCATTTGAAACAGTTCGGGAGTTCGTAGTGGGTTCGCGAATCATTTGAGTCAGTTCGGGAGTTCAAAGCGGGTTCGCGAATCATTTGAATCAATTCGGGAGTTCGTAGCGGGTTCGCGAATCATTTGAGTCAGTTCGGGAGTTCAAAGCGGGTTCGCGAATCATTTGACTCAGTTTGGGGTTCGCGAATCATTTGAGTCATCATAGCTGCCCAGCCAACATTTCCATGTGGGCCCCATGTGGGTTTTGGCTGTCAGTTGGGCCCTGCATGGGCAACCCAAATGGGACCCGTACATTTTTGTCCATCGGCTCCACTTGGGCCCCGTCTGTGTTAACCCATAGGGGCCCATGATGGTTCCATAGTGGGCTCCAAGTGGTTTCTAATAACTGGGGCCAATGTGGGCCACATACAAAACCCTTATGGGGCCCAGCTGGGTGATTACACTAGACCCACAAATGGCCCTTATATGGGGTTTTAGTGGGACCACAGTGGGTCAGAACTGGGCCCCATTTATATTTCTTTATTAATTCCTCTGGATAAAGTTAATGTGCTATGATGCAATAAAACTCTAAATTAAAATATTTACCTAAAAAATTGGTGCTTAATACATTTTAAATTACATGTTAAAATATTTCAAATTTGAAGAAAATGACTTCAACTCAGAATCTCTAAATCACATTTTTTTTTATTGGGGAAAACAAAAAACAAAACAGGATAAAAACTGGATAAAAATACTGTAACATTTTCTATGAAGCCCATATTTATAATACATTATAAGGGTACTCTTAAGGCATTATAATGAATGCATAATGCATTATTTAAAAAAAACGTATAATATGTTATATCAACTCAAGAATAATCATAACGCTTATAATACATCATAATACAATGCATAATATAATTCATCATGGTCATAAGTTTAAGAGTATGATTATTTATAACACACTATGATCACCATATTAAATCTACTTAATTTACAGTATAATGGACTGTATCATATCTTGACATTGTTTAAGATCTGCACAGTATCTTATTACAGCTTGTGAGTGGTTAGATGTTGAGTGTTACTTGAGTGTTTCCTTTGAAGCTAATGTTAATTGATGTGAGCTTAATACTCTTAACTGGGAAAAAAATCTTTTATATGGTTTTATATGGTTACATTTTATTTTGATGGTCCTCTTAAACAATCGATTATAAGCAACTTTGCCACTACATCTCAACTAACTCTCATTAGAGTATCAGTAGCTCAAGAATGGTAGAATCTAGTTTGGTAGAATAAGCTGACGTACTTGCAAAGACACCTATCAGTTTATCTGTTGGTTGACCATCAAAATAAAGTGTTAGCATATATTCACAGTAGCAGACATAGTAATACTCCAATGACCGCTAGTTGATATAGTTGCAGAGTTACCCAACTGCTGAACAGAACAGGATGAAATGGTATTATTCCTGGACCTGTGCAGACTTCTCAGCTTCATACCTAAAAAAACAGTAAAAAAAGGAAAACAGAAAAGGCAATTATTTTAAAATACTACTAAAACATTTACAAAAGCATTAAAAAGCATGCGTGGTTATAATTAAGTTGTGCCAGTACTTCATATTTTTTCATAATGTTGAGACATAGACAATAACCTCTCTAATTGAATTCAGTAGATATTATAACCAGGGTTCTAAATTAATTAATTCATTAAAACTTACTAGCCAGTTTGGCTGGTGATGCATGACATGAGGCTCTGTTCTCGGCCATTTATCCCCCTGGCAGCACTTCCTACATTTCCCATGAACACTGTGCTGTAATGCTACGTGATGACGTTTCATATGCTCATTGGCTGCACGCAGTTTGCAGTGAAACCAGCGAAAAACATGGAAACGAATAGAGCGTCCATCAGAAAACACAAGGAAGAAGAACGAATGGAGCCAGAGCAGGGAGCATAGACTGAAAGAGGAGGGAGTTAGCTATTAAAGAAAAAAAATAAGATTAAACTAAATGCGGAGGTGGTTGGGACAGATTTCTGGAGGCGAAAAGAGGAACGAGGCAGGGGATGAGGATATTACGGAGCCCCGCACGTCACCTGTAGGAGAAAAAAAAAATCAATCCGTGAAAACGGTTTTGCAATCCGCCCCCTCAGTTTATAAACCGTACTCACGAATTCATAAACTGTTCCCTCGGTTTAACAAATCGTACCCACGGATTCCCAATCCGTGCGCTCAGATTTTGGAAACCGTACCCTCTGTTTTTGAATCTGTACCCACGAATTCATAATCCGTGCGCACGCTTTCGCAATCCGTTAACCTAGCTCCACCCCCACCGGCAGATTCGTTTCTGTTTATTAAACATTATTTTTCATAGTATCCAATGAGTCAACGATCAGCATTCACAAATAGTCTTCTTTTTAGCGTTTATTTGACATTAATCACCAATAGGATAAGACACAGCCGCCTATGTTTTATGGCCAAAAAAATAAACGCTAAAAAGAAAATAAGGCTAAAAAGCAATACAAAACAAATAATGTGACCGTTATGTTTTCATTCCTTTTCTCTCTAACTGAATGCAATGTTATTTTTGGCCTCATTATTTAATAATAACATTAACAGTGAAACATGCATAACTCCAGCAGGTGGGTGGGGTGGGTGGAGCTTAGTATAATAAAATCAGAAAAATAAGTCTTCATGCATGTTAACAAAGAATTGTACACAAGCATTTACAAAACTGTCAAAGTTTATTTAAAAATAAAGCAATTCATGAATTATTTTCTTGTACTCATTTATTTAGCCTACAAACTAAAATTGTAAAATCATTATTATATATTATAATACAGGTTATGCATAAGAATCTTTTATCCAAAACAATTTACAACAGAGGAAATAATTACTCCAGAGTTAGTCACAATGCCAGGTTTATTGTACAATAATAATCAAGTGCTATTATAAGATTATTCCTTTATTATTATTAAACCTATTCCACATAATAATATTCAATAAAACTGTATGTTAACAGGAGCTTGCTGCATGAATCCGTGAGTACGGTTTACAGATCCGTGGGAACGGATTGCGAAAGCGTGCGCACAGATTATGAATTTGTGGGCACGATTTGTTAAACCGAGGGAACAGTTTATGAATTTGTGAGTACGGTTTATAAACTGAGGGGACGGATTGCAAAACCGTCGCCACGGATTGATTTTTTTTCTCCTACAGGTGACGTGCGGGGCTCCCTAAGATATCGACAGAGAAACAAAGAAAATAAAATGTAATGCCAAATGGCTGACGGGTCATGAATGGCTCGTGTTTGATCACAAGAATGTCTTAATGCTTTGTCAGGATTGCCGCATGTAAGTTACGCGAAATAAAAAAAACAAAAAAACATGCAATTTCGTGGTGGGAACTAATCATTTTAAATTTGAGTCAGTGTATATTTTGTTGTATGCATTGTACTTTTGTCACCGGGGTGGACCCTCGGGGGACCGGCCACCCCTAACTCCGACCCCACCGTGAGGAGCCGACACCACAGGTCCGCAACAGATGGACAACGCAGACAAGAGGTAACTTCAAAGGAATACTTCAGCAAGGAGAAAGACTGAATTAAAGCAGGAAAAGGTGAATCTTTCACTTGAGACTTTCCCTGAGGTTGAAAAGAACATTATGAAATGCAAACTCTGGCAGAAAGCAACCAAAAGCCAGACTGAGAAGAAGCAGAGAAACAACGGAGACCGTTACGCCACAACATCACAGACTGACGACCCAGTGTAACAGCCCAGGCTGATGATGTCACCAGAAGAACTTCCATCCCTTCTGTGCACAGGTGCTGAATATACAATGAACACTATAGAGACTGCTTCAAATTTAAACTATTTTATTTCATTATCTTATTTACTATGTTTTAATCTTGATGATTCACTGGTCTCACAGCACTTCTTTAAATTCAGTGTTTTAACTAACTCTCTCAATCTGCTTTTCAATAGGTTCCAGTCCAGCCTTAAGTCTTAAGGAAAAAATAATTTTGACAGACAGAAATGAGTACTTGACTCACCAATCAGATAAACATGGAGCTGGATTTGGCATAGTAAGGCTGTTTCATTATAGCCTGACTACGTCAGACTTCCTACTTCCGCTCAATTTCATTTCGCTTCTGTACTCAGTCTGATACAGCGTCAGAGCTTTCTGTTTGCCACCGGTCTGGAAACAGCCGGGCCAATCAACGAACAGAGGGCGGGCTGAGAGCCGTGACGTAGATGCGTAGATTAACTTCGCATAATCTGCAAAAGTCGTTTACAGCCATGTTCACTCCGGTATTTCGCTCGCATCATCATGTTTACAACAGGTTTACAGTGGAAGTTCAATCATAGATTTGAGTTCGATGCATGATGTCTGTGCTTCGATGCGGCTGTACAGGCGCATAACATACGTCATAACTAAAAGTATCTGATTGGCTACGGGTAACCAATGATTTTAAACTTCAGACAAGCGCCCCCTAGCGAGAGAGAAAACACTTCTCTATTATGCCATTCCAGACTCTGTCTACGAAGCAAAGTGAAGTAGCAGAGTCTGGTATTACCAGGCTAGTTTCATTAACCAACTAGGGGAAAATGCATAACTGAATACTTGACAACAATGCTGAACCCTTTTGGGAAAAAAATAAAATAAATAAATAAAAAAGGATATCTAAATGCACAATAGGAAAAAATTTATATGGTTGAGAAAATAGAAATATTGGTCACTCCATTTTGTTTAAAGGTAATTTTCTAAGGCTAGACTGAATAAAATAATAATGACTAAAAAATTACTCCAAAGATCCAAAATTATGTAAATCACATATACTGTCATCACTGGGGATAACCAGATGGAAATGTTGATGGCCATGGATCCTAGATTATGCAGAGATCTCCAATCCTCCTCTCAGAGCTGCTCATGAGCAATAACAAAAAAGTATTTGAATAAACTTTAAATTAGACAAACACATGACATTTGAGAAATGATAATTGGCTCTCTCAAATGCCCAATGCCTAGGCCTAATATTCTAAACAAATTAATCTAGGAGATTTTGAAGAAAGACAGAAGAAGAAGAAGAAGAAAAAGGAGGTTTATACAGTGGTGTTACACTAAACTTTATGGTGGCTGATATTGCCCAGTTGCATGACATCTAGAAACTATGTGGAATGGTACCAGGTCTACACTAAGTAGAGTCTGACATAAAAGGTTCATGTTATCCTACACAAATAGTGTCGTTCAACAGCTAAAATAATTTAGTTCAAAATCAGCTGACATTCTGAGAAAAAAAATAAATAAATAAGTTTTTGGCCAAAAAGGGTGTGTGAAAGTGTGTGAAAAAGTATGAATGATGGTGTTGTATGGCATGAAAGAGAGTGTCTGACGAGACACTGAGGCAATTCAATCAATTTGCCCAAACAGCTGTATACAAATTTGAATGTGGGCCCAAAGGGCAAACTTATGCCCAGTAAAATAATGACCATGGATGAATTTGGTTAAGTTTCCAGGTCAGTGCCTAGGTCTTTGTTGTGGCAGAAAGAAAAACAGTGCCACACATGCGCAGCGTATAACATGGGAAGGCAGAGAAGAGCAAAGCACGCTTGCTCTGTCCACCCCACATCTAACTTTCTTTTCAGCATATCATGATGGAGCTGATTCTGTGTCAAAAGGATGAAATATTGTCTTTCTCACTGTTAAAATAAATAAAGTGGGTTGAGTGTTTTCCAGGTCAAAAGGCCTATGCTACTGAGCAAGATAGGAAAATATTCAGTAATATAGTGGAACTCAGTTTACAAAACAAAGAGAAATAACTGAATTAGCTAATTGTTGAGAATAAAATTGAAATGAATTTAAAAATAGTAATGATGCCGAAAACGGAGTAAAACCAAATTCTTTGTTAAATTATAAACAAATGGGTATTCACCCTTTTCTCATTATAAGGACATCACTGGAATTGTGAAAGCTCAAAAAGGGGCCAAGACAGCCCTCAACCCACATTACATTTCCACAGGTCACACCAAGAAGGACGACTAGCAAGATGAACAAATTAGCATGCTTGATATCACTAACAAAAATCTCTGAAGTTTTCCATTTACAGATGACAGCAGTTCTAGTAAGACCAAGGAATGCTTCGCTCCATCAAAGAGAACCAGTGAGGGTGCAGTAATGATCTCAAGAGAGCCTTACATTAATCAGCAAAACTGTTACAGAGTGACACCTGAGTTCACATCTCTAACCTTAAAATACCCCAACCAGCTTCAACAACTCCACACAGCATGAAGTGAGGGATGAAGGGCGTGCTAGTAACGACCCACCCTTGCCAACGAGGGAAAGACCATTGCAACGACTCGCAAAGAGTCTCCCTGGTGAAGATGGAACGAGAGAGCGATGGGACTGCTACTGAGATCAAAATACTTGGGTGCAGATATGAGCCAACAAATAGAAAAGAAAAAGTGGAAAGAGAATGTCAAGTAATGGTAGATGAAGAATTTGAAGGTTATGAGAAGGGAAATATGGATGTAGGAAGATTTGAAGGGAGAATAGAGCAATTGAATGCAACAAATAGATTGAAAGGAGCAAAATAGAAAAGCTCGAGATTATTTGTGAATTGAAGAATGAAAAGTATGTGTTATGTTTGGGTGACAATGCTGTATTTATATACCAAATAATACTGCTCCAGAAGGACTATTTAGTGAAGTAATGATCAAATTGAAAAGGCTAAGAATGGTAGATAAAGAAAATGTTGGAAAAGATAATACCATGTAAGACTGGTTTGATTTAAAGTTAGGAGCATGGGGAGCATAGTTTATAACTAAATTGGGAAAGTTTTTAGGAATTGCATTATTGACAAGATATTTACTATTTTACTGTGTACTTCCTATATTGAGGTCACTAGTCAAAGCCACAGCTAAGTAAATTAAATTCAAAGATATCAAGATGATGGGAAATTGATTTTTGAGAGTAACCAAAATGGCCTCTACAGTGCACAAAAGATCTGGACTGAAGATCAACTATGCTATTTTTGTGATGTTACATTCTTTATGTTTATTTCTCTTGAATTCTACATAATGTGACAACCACAGGCAAGTGCTGAAATGCTGAACATTGTTTTATCTTTAATGAGGGGTTAGGGAAACTGGATATTTTACTCCCTCGTCAAATTAGGAGAGAGATGTTTGGTCCAGTGATCCCTCAGAGTGGAATTTCATAATCTAGTCACTGGTGATAATACAATGTGACTTATTTAGTCACTAGGTAGTTTAACTAATATGACTGGATTAGAGTAGCACTCTGGATAAAAATAATCAAATGTGAGACTTACTAAGTCTCAAAGGGGAGAATGTGGAAGATTTTTATTGGTCAATATGTAAACTAATCAGGCATAATCAATGTGAATCTAGCCAGTTATGTATCAAGTTATTCTACTGTTATAATCATGCATTTGACTGTATGTAGAGGCCTGCGTGAGAATGGGATGTGCAGAGAGTGCAGGGGTATAGTATATGGTGCAGCTGCACACTCTATTTGGACATATGACAAAATATATGACCAGACCTCCTTGGTGCAGACATTACCAAAATACAGCATATAGTAAAGTTGGACACCCTGTTTTGACATAAGACAAAATATATGATTAGGACTCCTCATTTCACTTAAAATAAATTCTATATCCTAAAAGCAAGCTGGAGACAGCCATAAAAGGTAAAAGAGTTGATAAACAGAACCATATGTATTGAACATGGGCACGCCTTCAGAAGCACTGTATAAAATAGAGAACCGACACAGACTCGACTGTCACGGTTGGTTTTGGGAAAACACAAAGAGAGGGTAGATCCAAATGCAGGTAAGGGTTTTTATTTAAACAGAGGGGTAAATACAAAATAAACAGTCATGAGAGACAAATCAAACAAAAAGGGAACCGGATGAAACGGGGAACTCGGAAGAACGGGAAGGTAGAGGAAGTCTGGTGGAACGAGAGAATGAGACACATAGGGTAAGGCAAAGCAAGACTGATGGACCTGAAACGCAATGACATCAAACAAGGACTCCGTAACATAGACTAAGACAGACTGGGTATTTATACACAGAAGGATAATTGGGAAACAGGAGACAGGTGGGGTGAACAATCAATCACGTAACAAGGAGGAAGGTGACCATATAAGGGAACAGGAAGTGATCTGGGACAGACACCGTGAGAAGGAGGACATCTAGTGGAACCCCGGGGAACAACAACCCAGACACTGTGACAGTACCCCCCCTCTACGGAGCGGCTACCAGACGCTTAAAGACAAAACATGACACAGAGACCAGGAGGGAGGCGGACAGGTGGAGGCTCAGGGGGAGGGACGGAGGGCCAGAAAAGGAACACAAGGGGAACAAACACCAGAAATGATACATAAAACCGGGAGACCAGGAGGGAGGAGGACCGGAGGAGGTACAGGGGGAGGGACGGAGGGCCAGACTAAACTAAAAGGAACAGACAGAAACAGAACTCAAAAAACACAAAACATAAGTCCATGAAGGACATGTTGAGGCGTCCACTAGGACGGAGCAGATGACCACCACAGCCGTGTGGTCAAGGCCAGAGCCCTCCAGGGCGGAGCGGAAGACCACCATGGCCTTGTGGTCAAAGTCAAAGCCCTCCAGGGCGGAGCGGAAGACCACCACGTCTCTGTGGTCGAGGCCGGAGTCCACCAGGGCGGAGCAGAAGACCACCACGTCCTCATGGTCACCACCAGAGTCCCCCAGGGTGGAGCGGACGACCACCACGTCCTCGTGGTCACCGCCAGAGTCCCCCAGGGCGGAGCGGATGACCACCACGTCCTCGTGGTCACCGCCAGAGTCTCCCAGGGCGGAGCCGAAGACCACCACGGCCTTGTGGTCACCGCCTCGGGAACTGTAACGGGCACCGCCTCGGGAACCGCATCGGGCACCGCCTCGGGAACCGCATCGGGCACCGCCTCGGGAACCGCATCGGGCACCGCCTCGGGAACAGCCTCGGGAACAACATGAGGCACCGCCTCGGGAACAACCTCGGGCACCGCCTCGGGAACCGCATAGGGCACCGCCTCGGGAACCGCATCGGGCACCGCCTCGGGAACCGCATCGGGCACCGCCTCGGGAACCGCATCGGGAACCGCATCGGGAACCGCCTCGGGCACCGCATCGGGAACCGCCTCGGGCACCGCCTCGGGCACCGCCTCGGGAACAGCCTCGGGAACTGCATCGGGCACCGCCTCGGGAACAGCATCGGGCACCGCCTCGGGAACTGCCTCGGGAGCCGCCTCGGGAACAACATCGGGCACCGCCTCGGGAACAGCATCGGGCACCGCCTCGGGAACAGCCTCGGGAACCGCATCGGGCACCGCCTCGGGAACCGCATCGGGCTCCGCATCGGGAACAGCATCGGGCACCGCCTCGGGAACTGCCTCGGGAGCCGCCTCGGGAACAACATCGGGCACCGCCTCGGGAACAGCATCGGGCACCGCCTCGGGAACAGCCTCGGGAACCGCATCGGGCACCGCCTCGGGAACCGCATCGGGCTCCGCCTCGGGAACCGCATCGGGCTCCGCCTCGGGAACTGCATCGGGCTCCGCCTCGGGAACTGCATCGGGCTCCGCCTCGGGAACTGCATCGGGCTCCGCCTCGGGAACTGCATCGGGCTCCGCCTCGGGAACTGCATCGGGCTCCGCCTCGGCCTCCGGAACATTAGCGGGCCCCGCATCGGGAACGGCCTCGGCCACGGCCTCGGCCTCCGGAACAGCAGCGGGCACCGCATCGGGAACAGCATCGGGCTCCGCCTCGGAGACTGCATCGGGCACCGCCTCGGCCTCCGGAACATTAGCGGGCACCGCATCGGGAACGGCCTCGGCCATGGCCTCATGGACGGCAGCGGCCCGCTCGGGAACGTTCTCCGGGTCCTGAGGAACAGTAGCTGCCTGTCTCCTCCTCCGCCCTCTACGATGGAGAGTCGGTGGCGTTGAGTCGGCCATCTTGTGCTGTGGTGCTGGGCTGGCGGCCATCTTGGGCTGTGACGCTAGGTTGGCGGCCATCTTGGGCTGTGGGGCTGGGCTGGTGGCCATCTTGGGTTGTGGGGCTGGGTTGGCGGCCATCCTGTGCTGTGGGGTTGGGGTGGCGGCCATCTTGTGCTGTGGGGCTGAGCTGGCAGCCTTGTCTGGAAACTCTGGTGTGGTTGTTGCATCCCACTGGGCACGATGGTGCAGGTAATTGGTAAACCCCCAAAAGTCCAGGATCTCTAACCCCTTCATCTCCCATTGAGGTAAAGGATCATCCAGGCAATTATTAAATAAATCCTTTAGTGCTGCATCATTGTAACCTAGCCCGACTGCCATAGTCCAAAACAATTGCGCCAGGCCACCCACCTCACTTCCCTCTTGATGAAGGGTGATTAAGTTCCGGAATCTCCCCCTCCGTTCCTCCATGGTGGCTGGGGAACCGATTCGAAATCTCACACCGCTGGATCTAGGCATGACGGAGTCCTTCTGTCACGGTTGGTTTTGGGAAAACACAAAGAGAGGGTAGATCCAAATGCAGGTAAGGGTTTTATTTAAACAGAGGGGTAAATACAAAATAAACAGTCATGAGAGACAAATCAAACAAAAAGGGAACCGGATGAAACGGGGAACTCGGAAGAACGGGAAGGTAGAGGAAGTCTGGTGGAACGAGAGAATGAGACACATAGGGTAAGGCAAAGCAAGACTGATGGACCTGAAACGCAATGACATCAAACAAGGACTCCGTAACATAGACTAAGACAGACTGGGTATTTATACAGAGAAGGATAATTGGGAAACAGGAGACAGGTGGGGTGAACAATCAATCACGTAACAAGGAGAAAGGTGACCATATAAGGGAACAGGAAGTGATCTGGGACAGACACCGTGAGAAGGAGGACATCTAGTGGAACCCCGGGGAACAACAACCCAGACACTGTGACATCGACAGACTGTTCTGCAGAGCTTTCTCGGTTTTATTTTCTCTTGAAAATAAAATCTTTCTTATGGAAACAAAACCCTGAGATAGAGTGATTCCTCAGATCCATGGAAGACGAAAATACACTACAGTAGCTAGTTCTAATTATGTTTTCCAAGCGTGTTTAGGTGTGATATGTGAACTCGTATTTTTTGTTTTAATGATGTGCGTTTTAACAGTATCAAGTATATTCAAAAACTAAACAAATCGTGCCTAAAAAGTGCACGCATCTAGGCTAATGTAAAGTTACATGATGAAGTCATACTAGTGCGCGTGTGCATTTTGAGTGCGTTCTTTCACTGCATTATTCGGTGTATTCAAATGCATTTATGAAGATATGGGGGTTAGAAAATCTAAACAGGTATATTTATATCATTTTATGTAGTTAATCAATATCACACGAAGAGTGCCATTTCAGTTTTTCTCCAAAAAACAGCATGATTAAAATGTGATATTAAGTTACTACAAACAATAATTTAATTACAAATACATTGTAGAATAATGTAATATATGAATGAATAATAGCCTAAAGAAACTTTGTGCCAAAAGGGTTCTTTCTTGTCATTATAGAACCTTTTTAGCATAAAAGGTTCTTTGTAGTTGAGTAAAGAACCCTATGGTTCTATATAGAACCCCAATGAAACCTTTTTTCTAAGAGTGTGTTGTCATAACGTTACCCTTGGAGATTGAAAATGTTTCCTTTTTGAGACCCCAGGAGCCCAAATTCAGACCCAGAACAATAAAACCCACAGAAGAGGTGGGAGTTCAAAGGAGAAATCTATATATTACCAAACTGTGTACCAATCGAAAAGTTTAGGATCAGTGGTAAGGACAATCATTGGTTTTCAGGCAGTCTATCAGAGCTAATCTGTTTGAGAAATAAAATGTGCGCACAAACCAGATTTTCCCACTCTTCTGCTGATTGCACTGCATTTAGAACTGTAAGAAACAAGTGTACTTCGATGATTAGAAAGTCCAAATCAGATTTTTTTAAGTCAACCACAGAAAACTTAAACAATCCTTTAAAGCAGGGATTCCCAAATTGTGGTGCTGCCACCAGGGGGTGCGCGAGAGGACAAATGTAATGGCGGTCTGTTTTTTTTAAGTGGGATTTTTCCATACAATAAAAAACATGAACAGTAAACATTTCCTTTGTAATCACTTTTATTTTAAATAAAAAACGATGCAAACGTAGAAGACAGATGCTGTCTTCTACGCACTGTTTGTAACTGACAGAGAAGTCAGTTTAATATTTCATGTTTATTTTATTTTGTTAAAGACCTTTAATTTGAAACTGCTTTGTAGAGAGCTGCTTGAGTTGAGACTTTTATTATGAAAGGTACCGTGTAACTCAGGAAGTTGTTGTCTACACCGCATGGCAAGCTGAACCTGAAGCTGTAATCCACATTTCTAAAGTGCATTTAAGTTCATTTACTCAACGGAGGTTACAGAAGATATTACCAGATGTTAGATTAAGTTCTCCTTTGGTAATAAGCAGCCAATGAAGTAAGTTTGTCATTTATATTGTATGTGATTATTGTGAATTGTGTTGCTATGTGTGAAAAGTGATATACAAAGACCGCAGTTTGCTGTTAAAGTTAATTTAAATCTGTTTGGAAAGTTTACAAAGACAATATTTATTTATTTGATTTATGTATTTATATTCTTTATTGTAATTTTATTTTTGTTTATTTAGTTCTCACGGCATCTTGAGTTGGATGGTTATCCTCATGGTGAACCAGTCAATAAATCGCCTGTCATCAGAGAATCCTTGTGCTCGTGAAATTACTGGGGGGGAGCTACAGTGAGAATTCATCTGCTCTTCACGGGTAGGAGAAGGAACGTTTCTGAACAGCAGTTAAGTGAGCATCAAGTTAACTCCAAGTTCCATCATTCTGGATTCTACAAGCATTGTATACACTGGTAACCAAGAACTAAGTGACACGCATATGCACAGAGTTTAAAGGCATTGTCAAGTTAAGGCCGACAAGAAGATTAGCACAACCAAGTTCAAGTTAAGGTGCTTGAAGTGGACTTATTCTTGCCATTTGTTAAAAATGACTCTTTAAGTGTTCAGTACATTGTTTGAAGAAGTGTTGGTGTTATGTATTTACCTTTTCAAGTTTAAGTCATTTTTGATCAGGTTTAAAGCTGCAAGTAAGATAATAGTTGTGAAGAATAGCAAAGTGCAATGCCTAAAAATAGTTGAATTTCATTTACAATTTTAATTTTACAGGTGATTGAACTGTTAAAATACTACTTTAACCAGAGTTAATAATCTAAGAAAGAAACATCTGTTTGCCTAAGTTCAGTACAGTTCACGTTACATGTATAATTATTCAATTAGAGTAGTCAGTGTAACTAAGAGATACAAAAATGTCAGAAGATGGTCAGTCTGCTAAGTGTGGCAAAGAAAATATAAAAGATACTGTGCAATCACCACAGCAGCTAGAATCCCAAGAATGTGTAGACACACAAGCATTAGTAGCTGTTGATGACACAACAGAGCAAGAACCACGAAGAAGTCAAAGAGCACGAAAATTTACAGAGAAAGGTAAAGAGTTGCACGATGAAAGGCTGACTAAACGTAAAAATAGCTTTCAACGCTCTTATGAGAAATGGAAGACTCTTGCTAGAGATAGTAGACAAAGACTAATGGGGCATCTCTCCAGTGACATGTTGAACAGCCTCATAGATGCAATCAGTGGTTCTTCAAAGGATGTTAATGTTGTTTATGAAGAATTGCGACAAAATGTGAATCCAGACAGTGATAATCGCCGTAGAGTAGACACTTGTGGAGCAGTCACAAAAATGATAGTTGAGTCTGCATGGAGTCGTCTAGGTGAGGGAGTTAAGGGTCAAGATCCTCTTAGACCAGAAGCATGCTGTATTGATACAGGTTCAGTGTTCTCATCCATAGCCTCCAAATCAAGTCATGGACATTCCAGGTCTTCTCAGTCTATGAAAAATTCAATTTTGAGCTCCAGAGGTTCAAGTTGTTCCTCAGCTAAGAAGCAAGAGGCTGCTGCAGAAATTGCTGCAACTGAAGCAACATTAGAAATATTACAGCAACAAGAGCATGAACTGGAAGAACTACAAAGACTTGAGGCTGAAGACAAAAGGAGAATAGCAGAACAAGAAGCTGAAGAATTGAAGCGACGACTATAAAGAGAAGAACAAGAAGCTAGGTTACGTGTTAAGATTGAAGCTGAAAATGCTGCTAGACGGAAAGCATTAGAAGACAAGCGCAGAGAGCTTGAGCGCTTGGAGACACTAAAAAGATTAAATGCTGCAAGGGCACGAATGCAAGTCTACGAGCAGAATGAAGACTCAAAGGAAGAAACAAGAGAGCTACTTCGTGACTGTGCATCGGTAAGAAAGAAACATGTACCAAAGTTAAGCAGCTCGGTGTTACAGAGCATACCTCTACAGGAAGGTGCAACAAAATCATATCAAGAAGCTAGCACTGCAGACCTTGTTAAGGTGTTAGCAGAATCTATCAGCTCAAGTCGTCTTCCTATACCTGAACCTGCAACATTCTATGGAGACTCTCTCAGATTTAGTGATTGGAAAATCTCATTTCAAACTCTGATAGACAGAAAAAACATACCAGTAAATGAGAAGCTTTACTACTTACGCAAGTATGTGGAAGGACCAGCTAATAAGGCCATTGAAAGTTACTTCCTCCTAGGCACGGAGTCCGCATATCAAGCAGCATGGGGCGTACTAGAAGAAAGGTATGGAAACCCATTCGTCATTGCTAAAGCCTTTCGAGACAAGCTTAATTCATGGCCAAAGATTGGTTCCAAGGACAGTGTTGAGCTGAGAGAATTTACTGACTTCCTCAGAGGCTGTGAAGCAGCTATGTCTCAGATTAAGGGTCTTGAAATCCTCAATGATTGTAATGAGAACCAGAAAATTCTTTCCAAGCTTCCTGATTGGTTAGCCTCAGCATGGAATCGTCAGGTCATAGAAATTGAAGAAGAAACTAAGACATTTCCTACCTTCAGTCGGTTTGTAAAGTTTCTTACGCGAGAAGCTAAGATAGCTTGTAATCCAGTGACATCGCTTCATGCACTGAAGCCTAATGAGATCGGAAAGGGAAAGATATCAAGAAATCAGGACACTAGAGCAAAAGTGTTAACGGTACAGTCCAGAGAAAAGGTAGATGCTGTAAAATGTACCTTCTGTGAGAGACTAGGACATAGTATTCACAAATGTCGTAAGTTTATGGAGAAGAATGTTGCAGAGCGAGTCAAGTTTGTCCAAATGAATAAGTTATGCTTTGGATGTTTGAATCCTGGTCATCATTCAAAGAACTGTGAAGACAGGAGTGTCTGTGAGAAATGTCAGAAGAAGCACCCATCATGCTTACATGAGGATCGTATCAAGGAAGCAAAGAGGACTCCACAGTCAGGTCAGTCAAAGGAGAAGTTGAAGGAAAGAAACCCAGAGTTGGTACAGAATAAAGATACCGTAAGTGAAGTATCAATCAATCAATCACCTTTATTTATATAGTGCTTTAAACAAAATACATTGCGCCAAAGCACTGAACAACATTCATTTGGAAAACAGTGTCTCAATAATGCAAAATGATAGTTAAAGGCAGTTCATCATTGAATTCATTGATGTCATCTCTGTTCAGTTGAAATAGTGTCTGTTTTAATTTGCAATCAAGTCAACGATATCGCTGTAGATGAAGTGACCCCAACTAAGCAAGCCAGAGGCGACAGCGGCAAGGAACCGAAACTCCATCGGTGACAGAATGGAGAAAAAAACCTTGGGAGAAACCAGGCTCAGTTGGGGGGCCAGTTCTCCTCTGACCAGACGAAACCAGTAATTCAATTCCAGGCTGCAGCAAAGTCAGATTGTGCAGAAGAATCATCTGTTTCCTGTGGTCTTGTCCTGGTGCTCCTCTGAGACAAGGTCTTTACAGGGGATCTGTATCTGGGGCTCTAGTTGTCCTGGTCTCCGCTGTCTTTCAGGGCAGTAGAGGTCCTTTCTAGGTGCTGATCCACCATCTGGTCTGGATACGTACTGGATCCGGGTGACTGCAGTGACCCTCTGATCTGGACACAGACTGGATCTGGTGGCCACGGTGACCTCGGAACAAGAGAGAAACAGACAAATATTAGCGTAGATGCCATTCTTCTAATGATATAGAAAGTACGGTGTTATGTGAAGTGTTCCGGTTCCAGTTTACCTAATTAATGCAGCCTAAAAATCCTTTAACGGATTTGGATATTAAAAGCATATTAGTATGTTATGTGTATGCCAGGTTAAAGAGATGGGTCTTTAATCTAGATTTAAACTGCAAGAGTGTGTCTGCCTCCCGAACAATGTTAGGTAGGTTATTCCAGAGTTTAGGCGCCAAATAGGAAAAGGATCTGCCGCCCGCAGTTGATTTTGATATTCTAGGTATTATCAAATTGCCTGAGTTTTGAGAACGTAGCGGACGTAGAGGAGTATAATGTAAAAGGAGCTCATTCAAATACTGAGGTGCTAAACCATTCAGGGCTTTATAAGTAATAAGCAATATTTTAAAATCTATACGATGTTTGATAGGGAGCCAGTGCAGTGTGGACAGGACCGGGCTAATATGGTCATACTTCCTGGTTCTAGTAAGAACTCTTGCTGCTGCATTTTGGACTAGCTGTAGTTTGTTTACCAAGCGTGCAGAACAACCACCCAATAAAGCATTACAGTAGTCTAACCTTGAAGTCATAAATGCATGGATTAACATTTCTGCATTTGACATTGAGAGCATAGGCCGTAATTTAGATATATTTTTGAGATGGAAAAATGCAGTTTTACAAATGCTAGAAACGTGGCTTTCTAAGGAAAGATTGCGATCAAGTAGCACACCTAGGTTCCTAACTGATGACGAAGAATTGACAGAGCAACCATCAAGTCTTAGACAGTGTTCTAGGTTATTACAAGTAGAGTTTTTAGGCCCTATGATTAACACCTCTGTTTTTTCTGAATTTAGCAGTAAGAAATTACTCGTCATCCAATTTTTTATATCGACTATGCATTCCATTAGTTTTTCAAATTGGTGTGTTTCACCGGGCTGCGAGAAAAAATATAGAGCTGCGTATCATCAGCATAACAGTGAAAGCTAACACCATGTTTCCTGATGATATCTCCCAAGGGTAACATATAAAGCGTGAAGAGTAGCGGCCCTAGAACTGAGCCTTGAGGTACTCCATACTGCACTTGTGATCGATATGATACATCTTCATTCACTGCTACGAACTGATGGCGGTCATATAAGTACGATTTAAACCATGCTAATGCACTTCCACTGATGCCAACAAAGTGTTCAAGTCTATGCAAAAGAATGTTGTGGTCAATTGTGTCAAACGCAGCACTAAGATCCAATAAAACTAATAGAGAGATACACCCACGATCAGATGATAAGAGCAGATCATTTGTAACTCTAAGGAGAGCAGTTTCAGTACTATGATACGGTCTAAATCCTGACTGGAAATCCTCACATATACCATTTTTCTCTAAGAAGGAATATAATTGTGAGGATACCACCTTTTCTAGTATCTTGGACAGAAAAGGGAGATTCGAGATTGGTCTATAATTAACTAGTTCTCTGGGGTCAAGTTGTGGCTTTTTTATGAGAGGCTTAATAACAGCCAGTTTGAAGGTTTTGGGGACATGTCCTAATAACAATGAGGAATTAATAATAGTCAGAAGAGGACCTATGACTTCTGGAAGCACCTCTTTTAAGAGCTTAGATGGTATAGGGTCTAACATACATGTTGTAAGTTTAGATGATTTAACAAGTTTATACAACTCTTCCTCTCCTATAGTAGAGAATGAGTGGAACTGTTCCTCAGGGGGTCTATAGTGCACTGTCTGATGCGAAACTGTAGCTGACGGCTGAATGGTTGCAATTTTATCTCTAATAGTATCGATTTTAGAAGTAAAGTAGTTCATAAAGTCATTACTGCTGTGGTGTTGGGAAATGTCAACACTTGTTGAGGCTTTATTTTTCGTTAATTTAGCCACTGTATTGAATAAATACCTGGGGTTATGTTTGTTTTCTTCTAAAAGAGAAGAAAAGTAATCAGATCTAGCAGTTTTTAATGCTTTTCGGTAGGATATGCTACTTTCCCGCCAAGCAATACGAAATACCTCTAGTTTTGTTTTCCTCCAGCTGCGCTCCATTTTTCGGGCTGCTCTCTTTAGGGTGCGAGTATGCTCATTATACCATGGTGTCAAACTGTTTTCCTTAACCTTTCTTAACCGTAAAGGAGCAACTGTATTTAAAGTGCTAGAAAAGAGAGAGTCCATAGTTTCTGTTACATCATCAAGTTGTTCTGAGGTTTTGGATATGCTAAGGAATTCGGATACATCAGGAAGATAACTTAAAAAGCTGTCTTTTGTGGTAGAAGTGATGGTTCTTCGATACTTGTAACAAGAAGTAGAATTTACAATTTTGGCTATATGAAGTTTACACAGAACTAAATAATGATCTGAGATATCATCACTTGGCTGAATAATTTCAACACTATCAACATCAATTCCATGTGACAGTATTAAATCTAGAGTATGATTTCGACAATGAGTAGGTCCTGAAACGTGTTGTCTAACACCAATAGAGTTCAGAATGTCTATAAATGCTGATCCCAATACATCTTTTTCATTATCGACATGGATATTAAAATCACCAACTATTAAGACTTTATCTGCAGCCAGAACTAACTCGGATGTAAAATCACCAAACTCTTTAATAAAGTCTGTATGGTGCCCTGGTGGCCTGTATACAGTAGCCAGTACAAACTTAACAGGGGATTTATCATTAACATTGGTTTCTCTGGATAATGTTATATGAAGCACCATTACTTCAAACGAGTTATACTTGAAGCCTGCCCTCTGAGAAATCCTGAAAACGTTATTATGAATTGAAGCAACACCTCCCCCTTTGCCTTTTAGACGCGGCTCGTGTTTATAACAATAATCTTGGGGGGTGGACTCATTTAAAATAATGTAATCATCAGGTTTTAGCCAGGTTTCTGTCAAGCAGAGCACATCTATATTATGATCAGTTATCATATTATTTACAAAAAGTGTTTTCGTAGAAATGGATCTGATATTCAATAAGCCAATCTTTATCATTTGTTTATCCATATTGCATTTGTTTTTTATTTGTTGAACCTCAATTAAATTGTTAACCTTAACTTGGTTTGGACGTTTTTTGTATTTTCTAGTTCGTGGAACAGACACAGTCTCTATAGTGTGATATCTAGGTGAAAGAGTCTCTATGTGCTGAGAATTAACTGACCTCTGTGACGGGAGGCAGCTAGCAGACGGTCGGTTTAGCCAGTCTGTCTGCTTCCTGACCTGGGCCCCAGTTAGTCAAGTATAAACACTAAGACTATTTGCCATATTTCTAGACAGAAGAGTGGCGCCACCCCAGGAGGGATGAAGACCATCTCTTTTAAACAGGTCAGGTCTGCCCCAAAAGCTCGTCCAATTGTCTATATAACCTATGTTATTCTGTGGGCACCACTTAGACATCCAGCCATTGAGTGATGACAATCTGCTATGCATCTCATCACCACGGTAAGCAGGGAGGGGACCAGAGCATATTACAGTGTCTGACATCGTGCTTGCAAGTTCACACACCTCTTTAAAGTAAAGTTATTAAGTAACATCTAACAGAGTAATACAGGATGTAAATAATACTCACACCTCTACAATTGTTCCAGTATGGGTATCAGCTACCGATGAACCAACTCATGAAGTTCTGGTATATGCACTTCTTGACACCCAGAGCGATACTACCTTCATCCTGGAAGAGATAGCTCAAGCTCTTGACACAAAGAAGGAATCTGTGCAGCTGAAGCTCTCAACAATGGTATCCAAGAGTACAGTTGTTCCATGCCAGAAGATAATTGGTTTAAAGGTGAGAGGATTTTATTCAGAAAAGATCTCTTTGCCAGTAACCTATTCTAGAGAGTTTATTCCTGCAAACAGAACTCACATTCCTACACCCAAAACTGCAAGAGTGTGGCCTCATCTAATGCATATAGCTGAGAAGATTGCTCCTAAACAAGTTTGTGATATTGGCCTTCTGATTGGATACAACTGCCCTCAAGCTCTTCTTCCTAGAGAAATTGTGTCTGGTAAAGAAAATCAGCCATTTGCTCAAAGAACAGATCTGGGCTGGAGCATTGTTGGCTGTGGCAATTCCTCTGTAGACTACGGGGATGCCATTGGAGTGAGCCATCGCATTATAGTGAAACAAGTGCTGCCAAGTCTACAGTCTTCTCTCAATCTTACAAGTAAAGTTCAGTACATATGTAGAACACAGATCAAGGAAGTGATCACTCCACCAAATGTCATCAAAGCTCTTGAGTCGGACTTCAATGAGAAAGCAGCAGTGGATAGTTGTATTTCTCAAGAAGATTTACGTTTTCTGTCAAAAATGGAAACAGGCATCAGACACAAGGAAGATGGTCATTATGAAATGCCTTTGCCTTTCAAGGAAGACAGACCAAATTTGCCCAACAATAAAGGATGTGCTATTCATCGCCTCAAAAGCTTAGAAAAAAGGCTTAAAAGAGATGAGAAATACTATAGAGACTATTTAGACTTTATGAATGAGACAATTGCTCGAGGAGATGCTGAGAAGGTTCCAGCTGAAGAAACAGATAAAATCCCTGCTTGGTACATTCCCCATCATGGGGTTTATCATCCTCAAAAACCTGAAAAGATCCGTGTAGTCTTTGATTGCTCAGCAAAGTTTCAAGGTTCATCCCTCAATGACCATTTGCTAACTGGTCCAGAGTTAACAAATACCCTTGTAGGTGTTCTCTGTCGTTTCCGTAAGGGTCCGGTGGCAATCATGTGTGACATAGAGCGCATGTTTCACCAATTTCATGTGAAGGAAGAAGATCAAGACTACTTACGGTTCCTCTGGTGGGAGAAAGGAGATCTAGAATCCAAGCCACAGGTTTATAGGATGAAAGTACACCTTTTCGGTGCAGCCTCATCGCCCGGGTGTGCCAATTATGGCCTCAAGCATATTGCTGCTCAAGGTCGTGGTTACTTCAGTGAATCCTCCATTCGATTCATAGAAAGGAATTTCTATGTCGATGATGGGTTGACAAGTGTCTCAACTGTAGATGAAGCTATCAAACTGATGAAGGAAGCAAGAGAACTTTGTAGCACAGGAAAGCTTTGTTTACATAAATTTGTGTCAAGCAGTGAAGAAGTAAAAGCATCAATTCCTCTGGAAGAATGTGCTAAAAGTGTTATGGAACATGACTTGGCTTTGGGTGAGCTTCACATGGAAAGGGCACTTGGTGTGAAATGGTGCATCAAATCTGACAGCTTCCAGTTCAGAGTATTCGTTAAGGAACAACCACTCACTAGAAGAGGAATCCTTTCAACAGTGGCTTCTGTATATGACCCACTTGGCTTTGCAGCACCCTTAATTCTTGTTGGTAAGCAAATACTGCAACAGATGTGTCAAGATAAGGTGGGCTGGGATGAACCACTTAAAGAGGAGTTGTTGACAAAGTGGAAAGCTTGGCTTACAGATCTGCGAAACTTGGCTGATGTGAAGATTCAGAGATGTTATCTCCCGTCAACTTTTAAGGAAGTTCAGCGTTATGAGCTTCATCATTTCTCTGACGCTAGTACATCGGGATATGGAGAATGCACATATCTCAGAGCTATTAGCATATCAGGAGATGTTCATTGCTCCTTGGTTATGGCCAAGGCTAGAGTTGCTTCTTCTAAAGTTACCACCATACCAAGGCTGGAGTTATCAGCTGCAGTAGTTGCTGTACAAACAAGTGACTTGCTCAGAAAGGAGCTGGATATAGCCAACCTAGAAGAGTACTTCTGGACTGACTCAAAAGTTGTCCTTGGATACATTAATAATGACGCCAAAAGATTTCATATCTTTGTAGCAAACCGCATTCAACGGATTAAACAAAGCACAGATACTAAACAATGGAGATATGTGACGTCTAAAGAGAACCCTGCCGATCATGCGTCCAGGGGCCTTACATCAGAAGAGCTCATATCATCCAACTGGTTCACAGGACCAAGGTTTCTGTGGAAGGATGAACTGCCCAGTGATGTTAAGGTGGGAGAGATCATAGACAATGACCCAGAGCTACGGAAAGCTCAAGTTCATAAAACTCAAGCAAAAGAAGAAAGATCATTGCTTGATCGACTTCAGAAGTTTTCAGATTGGACAAGACTGGTAAAAGCTATTGCAAGACTTAAGAGATGTTCCAGGGAAGTGAAAGGTCTAAGTTCAAGGGTTAATGAAGCCACCAGTATCGAAGAAAGACAGGATGCAGAGATTACCGTTATCAGAATGGTTCAACAATCAGCCTTTTGTGATGAGATCCAGAGACTCCGGCAACAGAAGGAGATTGAGTCCAGCACAAACAAACTGCATCGCCTGAATCCCTTCTTAGATGAGCATGGTATCCTCAGGGTGGGAGGTCGCTTAGTACATGCTGCATTACACCCACATGTGAAACACCCAGCAATTCTCCCACGACATAGTCATATATCAACATTACTCATCAGACATTATCATGAGCAAGTGTATGACCAAGGGAGAGGAATGACTATAAATGAACTGCGATCAAACGGTTTCTGGATCTTGGGATGTAGCAAAGCAGTGTCTTCATATATCTACAAATGCACTAGGTGCAGGAAACTGAGAAGATGCACTGAAGAGCAAAGGATGGCGAATCTTCCTCAGGAACGTATGGAGACAACCCCTCCTTTCACATACTGCGGGATGGACTGTTTCGGTCCTTTCTACGTCAAAGATGGAAGAAAGGAGTTGAGGCGTTATGGGCTTCTACTTACATGTATGTGTTCCAGGGCGATCCATGTGGAAATGCTGGATGATTTATCCACTGACGCATTCATTAATGCATTGTGTGCTTTCATTGCCATACGTGGACCTGTACGTCAACTTAGATCCGACCAGGGCACTAATTTCGTGGGTGCAAGACGAGAATTTGCTGAAGCACTAAAGGAAATTAACCAAGAACGCCTAAAGGAGTTTGGCTGTGAATTCATCATGAACACCCCATCAGCCAGTCACATGGGTGGCATTTGGGAGAGGCAAATTCGGACAATAAGGAGTGTTTTGACATCCATTCTGGATCAATCGGCTCAAAGACTTGATAGTGCCTCACTAAGAACATTTCTCTATGAAGTCATGGCTATCGTGAATAGCAGACCGTTAACCACGGAGCATCTGAATGATCCATCAGGTCCGCAGCCTCTTACACCTAACCACATCTTGACTATGAAGACTTCAATAATTTTACCACCACCTGGAGAATTTGTCAAGGAAGACCTTTACCTTCATAAGAGATGGCGTAAGGTGCAGTATTTAGCGAATGAGTTCTGGTCACGTTGGAAAAAAGAATATCTTCTAAACCTGCAACACAGGCAGAAATGGCACAAGCATCGTAGAAATGTAAAGGTCAATGACATTGTCATTCTAAAAGATGACACTGCTCCACGCAGTCGGTGGAAGCTAGCGAAGGTAACAGAAGTGCACAGTGGTACAGATGGCTGTGTAAGAACAGTGAAGTTGTTGATCAGTGATTCGACACTGGATAAAAAGGGCAAACGTGTTACTAAACCGACTTACCTTGAAAGGCCCATTCAGAAAATAGTTACCCCGATTGAAGCAGATTAAAAGCGTACCTTGTGTCTACCATTCTTTGGGTTAGTCCATAAGATTTTTGAATAAAAGTTGTCACTAAGTTACAAAAAATCACAAGAAAGTGTTTTGGTGGGAGTGTAACTGACAGAGAAGTCAGTTTAATATTTCATGTTTATTTTATTTTGTTAAAGACCTTTAATTTGAAACTGCTTTGTAGAGAGCTGCTTGAGTTGAGACTTTTATTATGAAAGGTACCGTGTAACTCAGGAAGTTGTTGTCTACACCGCATGGCAAGCTGAACCTGAAGCTGTAATCCACATTTCTAAAGTGCATTTAAGTTCATTTACTCAACGGAGGTTACAGAAGATATTACCAGATGTTAGATTAAGTTCTCCTTTGGTAATAAGCAGCCAATGAAGTAAGTTTGTCATTTATATTGTATGTGATTATTGTGAATTGTGTTGCTATGTGTGAAAAGTGATATACAAAGACCGCAGTTTGCTGTTAAAGTTAATTTAAATCTGTTTGGAAAGTTTACAAAGACAATATTTATTTATTTGATTTATGTATTTATATTCTTTATTGTAATTTTATTTTTGTTTATTTAGTTCTCACGGCATCTTGAGTTGGATGGTTATCCTCATGGTGAACCAGTCAATAAATCGCCTGTCATCAGAGAATCCTTGTGCTCGTGAAATTACTGGGGGGGAGCTACACTGTTCTTCTTTTATGTACTGCAGGCTAGGCTATAATATATAATAATGCGTAATAATAATATAATAATGCGTGCCAACTCGTTTCATTCATTCCATAATATATATGATAAATATGCTAAACTGGCTGAAATCAGAGAAACTGTCAAGTTGGACATCTTATGATAAAGTTGTTAGTCAGGAGGAGAGGGGCCAAGAGAGAGTGAGGATTTGGAGGCAACAGAGACGAAGAGAATAGAGAAAGAAAATGAGCAAAGAAAAAATCTTGAGGAAATCTCTCTCTGGCTGCAGGCTGAGCGACTTTTGCGCTGCACTCGAAAAGTTCCAGATGCATCCTCTTTTATTATATTTTATGTTTGAGCCTATGCTCAACTTAATTATGTTGTGGATCGTGTGTAGGCTAATTTTATTGTCGCACTTGAAAAGTTTCAGATTGATCCTCGTTTTTATTTATTTTGTCTATTTCAGAGCTTATTCTCTTTAATGATGTGGATCCTTTGTAACTTCATTGCAATTTAATTCAATGTACTGTCGTTCTAATTTCCATAACCGTTGTGTTTTAGTGGTTCTCAACCTTTGTTTCCACTGGGCCGCAGTATGGTCCAAGTCCAAGTGCAAGCGGATTGCACAGGTTCGAGTAGCAATGGGCTTCTTCACACTGCCTCCACATGTGCAATTGTGCTTTTGAAGCCTTCTGACCACACGCACCTGTCCGCGCGGTCATAAAAAATCGGAGGTACGCGTTCGTCCTCTCAGAGCCTCCGCACACACTCTCTTATGACCATGATTACGTCACGCCTACCTAGCGGTCCATAACGGTCTCCCCACGGTTTAACATACGGCTTAAGATGCAGTCTGTAAGACGCCCACGGGAGCATGACTTAAAACGACATTGCAGAAAATGTGCATTCACAAATGTAGCCTATGTTGATCCAAATATGGAAAGCACATTCAAATTTAATAATATGAGGTTCTCTCCAGAGATGTTTTGCCACATTTCTTCAATTAAGGATGATTGCTATGTAATATATGGTGTTCCCATTTGCCTTAACTTCTTCAAGTAAAATGCGGGGCAAACCGAAAATCCAGCACTCTCCTTCACTACTGATACTGAGACTATTATTTTTTCTACATGTTCATTCGCTGGCATTTTTCACATTTCTTTTTTTTTCTCCCTTAAAAACAAATTTGTCCATTCTGATGCTGAATTTTATCGAACTAATGGCTGTTGATGACTATTTGAATTGAATTCTGCCAAAGTGGGCGCTTGTATGTGTTCGTTAAATGCGTTCTGTTCATGTCTGAAAATAATATATGAAACACAAAATAATTGAACATAAAAAACATTAGGCTATAGCTTATATTTCTTAAGTAAATGTTTAAATTAATGTAAAAAAATATATATAATAAAAGTAAAACTGAAAAAAATAATAATAATTATTATGTTCAGCATGGTGGGATGCATTTGAATTCGTGACAGGCCGCGGGTTGAGATGATGCTGCTAGCTCCATGGTCATTTAATAGGCCTAGCATATTGCTGCAATGTTTCTTTTTGCGTACTTTCTGTTACTGAGCCTGTGTCTGTCACTCGTCCTCTTAAAAGTGGAAGCTTGTGCGTAGCTTTGTTGCAATATATTGAAACTTTGTTGATGTTTTTATTGTCATGCGTGTTCTGGTTATTTGCGCCTGATTAAACATGACTCTTTATATGGCGGTAAAAGACAGCTTTGTTGCGTCTTTTAAAGTGGGGATTGGGGGTGCGCCAACCCGGTTGGGACATAGAAGGGGGTGCGCAGGAACAAAAGTTTGGGAACCGCTGCCTAAGACAGCTGTTGGGTAACTCTGCAACTATATCAACTAGCGGTCATTGGAGTATTACTATGTCTGCTACTGTGAATATATGCTAACACTTTATTTTGATGGTCAACCAACAGATAAACTGACATAGGTGTCTTTGCAAGTACGTCAGCTTATTCTACCAAACTAGATTCTACCATTCTTGAGCTACTGATACTCTAATGAGAGTTGGGATGTAGTGGCAAAGTTGCTTATAATCGATTGTTTAAGAGGACCATCAAAATAAAATGTAACCATATAAAAGATTGAATTTTTTTTTCAGTTAAGAGTATTAAGCTCACATCAATTAACATTAGCTTCAAAGGAAACACTCAAGTAACACTCAACATCTAATCACTCACAAGCTGTAATAAGATACTGTGCAGATCTTAAACAACGTCAAGATATGATACAGTCCATTATACTGTAAATTAAGTAGATTTAATATGGTGATCATAGTGTGTTATAAATAATCATACTCTTAAACTTATGACCATGATGAATTATATTATGCATTGTATTATGATGTATTATAAGAGTTATGATTATTCATGAGTTAATATAACATATGTTTTTTTATAATGCATTATGCCTTAAGAGTATTATAATGCCTCTCCTTGAACTGTCACCTTATCGTGGTGGAGAGGTTTGAGTACCCGAATGATCCTGGGAGCTATGTTGTCTGGAGCTATATGCTCCTGGTAGGGTCTCCCAAGGCAAACAGGTCCTTGGTGACGGGCCAGACTAAGAACAGTTCAAAAAACCCCTTATGGCAAAACTAAAATCAAGGACCGTGACGTCGCCCGGCATGGCGCAGCCGGGGCCCCACCCTGGAGCCAGGCCCGGGGTTGGGGCTCGTATGCGAGCGTCTGGTGGCCGGGCCTTCCCCCATGGGGTCCGGCCGGGCTCAGCCCGAAGGAGTGACGTGGGGCCGCCCTCCTGTAGGCTCACCACCTGCAGGAGGGAGTATAAGGGGCCGGTGCATAGTGAATCGGGCTACAGTCGTAGGCGAGACCCCCGACGACCCGATCTCTGGACACGGAATCTGGCTTTAGGGACGTGGAATGTCACCTCGTTGGCGGGGAAGGAGCCTGAGCTTGTGCGGGAGGTCGAGAGGTACCGACTAGAGATAGTCGGGCTCACCTCAACGCACAGCTTGGGCTCTGGAACCACACTTCTTGAGAGAGGCTGGACTCTCTACCACTCTGGAGTTGCCCATGGTGAGAGGCGGAGGGCTGGAGTGGGTTTGCTAATAGCCCCCCAGCTCAGCTGCCATGTGTTGGAGTTTACCCCGGTGAACGAGAGGGTCGCTTCCCTGCGCCTGCGAGTCGGGGATAGGTCTCTCACTGTCATTTGTGCCTACGGGCCGAACGGCAGTGCGGACTACCCGGCCTTCTTGGAGTCTCTGGGAGGGGTGCTGGAAAGTGCTCCGACTGGAGACTCCGTCGTTCTACTGGGGGACTTCAACGCTCACGTGGGCAGTGACAGTGACACCTGGAGGGGCGTGATTGGGAGGAACGGCCCCCCTGACCTGAACCCGAGCGGTGTTCTGTTATTGGATTTCTGTGCGAACCACGGTTTGTCCATAACGAACACCATGTTCAAGCATAAGGGTGTCCATCAGTGCACGTGGCACCAGGACACCCTAGGCCGGAGGTCGATGATCGACTTTGTGGTCGTGTCATCAGACCTTCGGCCATATGTCTTGGACACTCGGGTGAAGAGAGGGGCGGAGCTGTCAACTGATTACCACCTGGTGGTGAGTTGGATCCGATGGCGGGGGAGGAAGCTGGACAGACTCAGCAGACCCAAACGTACTGTGAGGGTCCCACCTCCGGCAGAGCTTCGACCGGATCCCGAGGGAGTCTGGAGATATTGAGTCCGAGTGGACCATGTTCTCCACCTCCATTGTCGCTGCGGCTGCTCGGAGCTGTGGCCGTAAGGTCTCCGGTGCCTGTCGAGGCGGCAATCCCCGAACCCGGTGGTGGACACCGCAAGTAAGGGATGCTGTCAAGCTGAAGAAGGAGTCCTATCGGGCCTGGATGGCTTGTGGGACTCCGGAGGCAGCTGACAGGTACCGGCAGGCCAAGCGGACTGCAGCCCGGGTAGTCGTGGAGGCAAAAACTCGGGCCTGGGAGGAGTTCGGTGAGGCCATGGAGAAAGACTATCGGTTGGCCTCGAAGAGATTCTGGCAAACTGTTCGACGCCTCAGGAGGGGGAAGCAGTGTCCTACCAACACTGTTTACAGTAGAGATGGGCACCTGTTGACCTCAACTGGGGATATCGTCGGGCGGTGGAAGGAATACTTCGAGGATCTCCTCAATCCCACCGACTTGTGTTCCATTGAGGAAGCAGTGGCTGGGGACTCGGAGGAGCACTCGTCCATCACCCGGGCTGAAGTCATCGAGGTAGTTAAAAAGCTCCTCGGTGGCAAGGCACCGGGGGTGGATGAGATCCGCCCCGAGTACCTCAAGTCTCTGGATGTTGTGGGGCTGTCTTGGCTGACACGCCTCTGCAACATCGCATGACGGTTGGGGACAGTACCTCTGGACTGGCAGACCGGGGTGGTGGTCCCTCTTTTCAAGAAGGGGGACCGGAGAGTGTGTTCCAACTATAGGGGGATCACACTTCTCAGCCTCCCTGGGAAAGTCTATGCCAGGGTACTGGAGAGGAGAATTCGGCCGATAGTGGAACTTCGGATTCAGGAGGAACAGTGTGGTTTTCGTCCCGGTCGTGGAACACTGGACCAGCTCTATACCCTTTCCAGGGTGCTGGAGGGTTCATGGGAGTTTGCCCAACCAGTCCACATGTGTTTTGTGGACTTGGAGAAGGCATTCGACCGTGTTCCTCGCGACATCCTGTGGAGGGTGCTCCGGGAGTATGGGGTCGACGGCTCCCTACTTAGGGCTGTTCGGTCCCTGTACGACCGGAGCAAGAGCTTGGTTCGCATTGCCGGCAGTAAGTCAGACCTGTTCCCGGTGCATGTTGGACTCCGGCAGGGCTGCCCTTTGTCACCGGTTCTGTTCATAATTTTTATGGACAGAATTTCTAGGCACAGCCAAGGGCCGGAGAGTGTCCGGTTTGGGGACCATACGATTTCATCGCTGCTTTTTGCGGATGATGTTGTCGTGTTGGCATCCTCAGACCAGGACCTTCAGCGTGCACTGGGACGGTTTGCAGCCGAGTGTGAATTGGCTGGGATGAGAATCAGCACCTCCAAGTCCGAGGCCATGGTTCTCAGTCGGAAAAGAGTGGATTGCCCACTTCAGGTTGGTGGAGAGTTCCTGCCTCAAGTGGAGGAGTTCAGGTATCTTGGGGTCTTGTTCACGAGTGAGGGAAGGATGGAACGTGAGATTGACAGACGGATCGGTGCAGCTTATGCAGTAATGCGGTCGCTGTACCGGTCTGTCGTGGTGAAGAAGGAGCTGAGCTGTAAGGCAAAGCTCTCGATTTACCGGTCAATCTACGTTCCTACTCTCACCTATGGTCATGAGCTGTGGGTCATGACCGAAAGGACAAGATCCCGGATACAGGCGGCTGAAATGAGCTTTCTCCGTCGGGTGGCTGGGCGCTCCCTTAGAGATAGGGTGAGAAGCTCGGTCACTCGGGAGGAGCTCAGAGTAGAGGCGTTGCTCCTCCACATCGAGAGGAGCCAGCTGAGGTGGCTCGGGCATCTATTTCGGATGCCTCCTGGACGCCTTCCCAGGGAGGTGTTCCAGGCACGTCTCACCGGGAGGAGGCCCCGGGGAAGACCTAGGACACGCTGGAGGGACTATGTCTCCAGGCTGGCCTGGGAACGCCTCGGGGTCCCCCCGGAAGAGCTGGAAGAAGTGGCTAGGGAGAGGCAAGTCGGGGCGTCTCTGCTTAGACTGTTGCCCCCGCGACCCGGCCCCGGATAAGCGGAAGATGATGGATGGATGGATGGAGTATTATAATGTATTATAAATTTGGGCTTCATAGAAAGTGTTACAGTATTTTTATCCAGTTTTTTATCCTGTTTTGTTTTATTTTGTTTTACCCAATAAAAAATGTGATTTAGAGATTCTGAGTTGAAGTCATTTTCTTCAAATTTGAAATATTTTAACATGTAATTGTATTAAGCACCAATTTTTTAGGTAAATATTTTAAATTAGAGTTTTATTGCATATTAGCACATTAACTTTATCCAGAGGAATTAATAAAGAAATATAAATGGGGCCCAGTTCTGACCGACTGTGGTCCCACTAAAACCCCAAATAAGGGCCATTTGTGGGTCTAGTGTAATCACCCAGCTGGGCCCCATAAGGGTTTTGTATGGGTTTTGTATGGCCCCAGTTATTAGAACCCACTTGGAGCCCACTATGGAACCATCATGGGCCCCTATCGGTTAACACACACGGGGCCCAAGTGGAGCCGATGGACAAAAATGTATGGGTCCCATTTGGGTTGCCCATGCAGGGCGCAACTGACAGCCAAAATCCACATGGGGCCCGCATGGAAATGTTGGTTGGGCAGCTATGATGGCTCAAATGATTCGCGAACCCGCTTTGAACTCCCGAACTGACTCAAATGATTCGCGAAACCGCTACGAACTCCCGAACTGATTCAAATGATTTGCGATCCCCAAACTCACTCAAATGATTCGCGAACCCGCTTTGAACTCCTGAATTGACTCAAATGATTCGCGAACCCGCTACGAACTGCCGAACTTATTCAAATGATTCGCGATCCCCAAACTTACTCAAATGCCTCGCGAACCCGCTTTGAACTCCCGAACTGACTCAAATGATTCGCGAACCCGCTACGAACTCCCGAACTGATTCAAATGATTTGTGATCCCCAAACTGAGTCAAATGATTCGCGAACCCGCTTTGAACTCCTGAACGGACTCAAATGATTCGCGATCCCGCTACGAACTCCCGAACTGATTCAAATGATTCGCGATCCCCAAATTTACTCAAATGATTCGCGAAGCCGCTCCGAACTCCCCAGCAAACACAGAACGTTGTGAGGAGGTCGTGATAAAGTTCAATTTTTTGGAATCTTGGCTAACTTTCCAGAAATGTCGTGGGCACGTCCTCAAAAGACGTCGCTGGTTAGTCCCATTGGGGACGTTGTAGCGACATGGTCAGTTGGTCTTCAGATAATTTTTAATATTATTGCACTACATGTATTATTATTATTAAGAGACCATTTGAACAGCCTATTAATATATATATATACAGTCTTGTTCAAAATAATAGCAGTACAATGTGACTAACCAGAATAATCAAGGTTTTTAGTATATTTTTTATTGCTACGTGGCAAACAAGTTACCAGTAGGTTCACTAGATTCTCAGAAAACAAACAAGACCCAGCATTCATGATATGCACGCTCTTAAGGCTGTGCAATTGGGCAATTAGTTGAAAGGGGTGTGTTCAAAAAAATAGCAGTGTCTACCTTTGACTGTACAAACTCAAAACTATTTTGTACAAACATTTTTTTTTTCTGGGATTTAGCAATCCTGTGAATCACTAAACTAATATTTAGTTGTATGACCACAGTTTTTTAAAACTGCTTGACATCTGTGTGGCATGGAGTCAACCAACTTGTGGCACCTCTCAGCTGTTATTCCACTCCATGATTCTTTAACAACATTCCACAATTCATTCACATTTCTTGGTTTTGCTTCAGAAACAGCATTTTTGATATCACCCCACAAGTTCTCAAATGGATTAAGGTCTGGAGATTGGGCTGGCCACTCCATAACATTAATTTTGTTGGTTTGGAACCAAGACTTTGCCCGTTTACTAGTGTGTTTTGGGTCATTGTCTTGTTGAAACAACCATTTCAAGGGCATGTCCTCTTCAGCATAGGGCAACATGACCTCTTCAAGTATTTTAACATATGCAAACTGATCCATGATCCCTGGTATGCGATAAATAGGCCCAACACCATAGTAGGAGAAACATGCCCATATCATGATGCTTGCACCTCCATGCTTCACTGTCTTCACTGTGTACTGTGGCTTGAATTCAGAGTTTGGGGGTCGTCTCACAAACTGCCTGTGGCCCTTGGACCCAAAAAGAAAAATTTTACTCTCATCAGTCCACAAAATGTTCCTCCATTTCTCTTTAGGCCAGTTGATGTGTTCTTTGGCAAATTGTAACCTCTTCTGCACATGCCTTTTTTTTAACAGAGGGACTTTGCGGGGGATTCTTGAAAATAGATTAGCTTCACACAGACGTCTTCTAACTGTCACAGTACTTACAGGTAACTCCAGACTGTCTTTGATCATCCTGGAGGTGATCATTGGCTGAGCCTTTGCCATTCTGGTTATTCTTCTATCCATTTTGATGGTTGTCTTCCGTTTTCTTCCACGTCTCTCTGGTTTTGCTCTCCATTTTAAGGCATTGGAGATCATTTTAGCTGAACAGCTTATCATTTTTTGCACCTCTTTATAGGTTTTCCCCTCTCTTATCAACTTTTTAATCAAAGTACGCTGTTCTTCTGAACAATGTCTTGAACGACCCATTTTCCTCAGCTTTCAAATGCATGTTCAACAAGTGTTGGCTTCATCCTTAAATAGGGGCCACCTGATTCACACCTGTCTCTTCACAAAATTGATGACCTCAGTGATTGAATGCCACATTGCTATTTTTTTGAACACACCCCTTTCAACTAATTCAACTAATTGCCCAATTGCACAGCCTTAAGAGCGTGCATATCATGAATGCTGGGTCTCATTTGTTTTCTGAGAATCTACTGAACCTACTGGTAACTTGTTTGCCACGTAGCAATAAAAAAATATACGAAAAACCTTGATTATTCTGGTTAGTCACATTTTACTGCTATTATTTTGAACAAGACTGTATATATATATATTTGCCATCAGTTTAAGAACAAAAATAAATAAATAATTTACTTAGCAAATGGTGATAATGTTTGTTAATGAAAGAGAGTACAGGACAAATGAACATTTAAACCTTAAACTAGCAGCGCACGTCACTTTCTAAATGAAGTGCGTGACGTGCGTGTGCCCGTCATTTTGTAATGGTCAACTTCCAGCAGACGGACACGGAGGAAAGGTAAGCGCTATAAATCTACTTTTATTCATAGATTTTAACTGATATAACATTAAATGCCATCAAAGTGGAGTAGTGCTTTGTATTTTTGTAGGTGTTCTCATTCAATTTAATAAATAAATGCTGTTTCGTTAATTAGCTCAAAAGCAGTCTCAGAGGTGGTCTAGGGTAACGTTAACTGTTAAAATCTAATATAACCTTACCTGTTTTTAATTATTTAAAATTTAACACGATAAACTATACAGTATTCACTTTTTAACCGTAGTAACGTCAGTTTGTTTGAATGTCTGCTGCTCGAGCTTGATGATGCTCATGCTAGCCATGCTGTGAACTTGAATATAAACCGCTGTATAAAGTTTAACGTTAATTAGACCGAGGCTCCCGAAATCATGTTCAGTGTATGTGGGATTAATAATTTCCCCTTTTCTCCCTAAAGTGGCAGGCTTGAAAATTCTGCCATCTGTTCATTATTGGTGTTGATGGTGTTTTTCACATGCATGCTTTTTAATGCTAGTTTAATTCTCAAATTGATCTGATACTTTCGTTTCACAAAAAGTAAACAAATTGTTCACTTTTTTAGGGCCTGACTGCCACCAGTTGAGTCAATGATTCAGTGAGTTCCTTATAAGGAAATATATTTGTTACCACCTAGTCATTTAAATGTATTATTTATTGCTTTAAAATTAACATTTAATTTTATATAAGCTACAGGATCAATAGTGCTGCTATCAGTATTCTTGTAACATTGATTCATTACCCTTTAGACACAAGCACATATCATTCAAATCATCTCTTCAAATCATCCCCATCACACGGGGTGGCAACGCCTCTCGTTTACTTTTAAATGGAGTGACGTCAAGCATTGTGGAATTAATTCTAGAAATTCTAAATAGAAGTTGAAAACTTTTCAAACGCCAATGCAGCCGTCCTCCAGTCAGAACGTCTTATGCAAATACCCTAGAGCAGACGCAAGCCAATCAAGTGAATGCAATACCAGAAAACTAATGTGATTGGCTGTCACTATGAGAAGAGACAGTAATTCCGATCCGATATCAGTGTCAGGCACGTGCACAGGTAGGGCTCAACCTGTGCAGAGCACATGCCCTTTTTGCCCTTACACTCCGAAGTGCCCTTTTATTGGTGTTTTTTATTTTTTATTTTTTTAATCAATGCTACTGGTCACCCTTTACGTCTGTCTGTCTGTTTTACAAATATTTAGCAAATGAAAGTTCTTAAAACGAGCTTGTGTAAATCTAATTTGATCCTCAAGCTGTCAGTAAGCTGATAACTCTGCCCCCTTTATATTCATTGAATCAACTGAAGTTCCACAGCAGCCGCACAGTAGACAACAGCTGAGCTGAACAAAGTTTTGGAAAGGGTAAATAAATATCTTGTTGTTTGAATAAGTATTACTAAACACTATGTCTATAAAGGCTCATATTTTATTTATTTGATGTCTGACTGACTCACTGACTGAGACATGTGGGACGTCGCCTGAGAGAGAGGGCTAGCATTTGCCATCTAGTCATAGCCAATACATAGCCAACACAAATAGCCTGTGCATACAGTAGCATTTCATCTTTTATAAAATGCGATTTTGGCCAAATGCACTTTACCACAGGAAAAACTGAGCGCTCCGTCTATAATAGCTACAAAAACTAGTTTGTAACCTGTAGATGCAAATTTAATGTGATGCCGTTTTAATGACGGACAAAAAAAAAAAAAAAATCACATTTGCACACATTTGCTGGTCAAAAACTATATATTGATAAGTAATACAACAACATATAATTTGTTTTTACCATCGGAAAATCATAATAACAGGTGCGCCCCCCGCTGTTTCGTACTGGAACTTACACAAAGCGCAAGTGATCCTCATCACCCAATACACTTAATTTATCAACATTTAGGCTAATCATGTTATGGTATACTCTCCGCTCATCCTCACATGTATAAAATGTAGTTAAACATGGTTTTACTACAGTAATGTAGTAGTAACTAAAAAAAAATACAGAAGATCACTGTGAAATCTTTAGGCTATATTTTATCAAGCAGAATGTAATTCGTGATTCATTCCAAGGCTTCATTTATTTGATCCAAAATACAACAAAACCGTAATATTGTGTAATATTTTTACAATCTTAAATAACTGTTTTCTATTTGAATATATTTTAAAATGTAATTTATTTTTGTGATCAAATCTGAATTTTCAGCATCATTACTCCAGTTCAGTACTCTTCAGTGTCACGTGATCCTTCAGAAATGCTTTTCACTGCAACTGTACTTTTCACACTGTAACAGTTTCAAAGTTACTTATGGTGTTATTCTACTACCCACCTTTGGGGGACACTGTTGTTCCTTTATGCTAAGGTTAAATACAGGTGAGAAGTAGAAGAAGAGAGAACTGTTTGGTAAAAGGAAAGCATGGCTTCCCTCTGGTAACCTTACCCATACTGATGTCCTGATTGGGAAACGTACCGTTTTATGCTTGATCAAAGTAAGGTTATTTTTTTCAATGGTGGCTGAATAAATTGTATTTCATTGTTGGTGAGGTTTATAATGTTTAATTATTTTGTTTGTAGAAGGACTCCTTTTACCTACCCTTGTCTTGTACCTATGGTCCATTTTTCCATTTCATGGTACATGTTGGAAATAGAAAGGATAAATTTACCAGCTTTGCTTTGGGTCACCGAAATGGGATATACCTTGAAGAGGATAAGAAATGTTTTCTGCTTTAGTCTGGAATTGCTGTGTGGAGTATTGAATTTGATCTGGACTGTTACCAAGGGTTGAATAATTGGGTACATCTACATTGTCTAGAAGAGTTCCTCTTTCAACTATGGACTGTGTTATATACCCTAAGTATTCCTGCATTCATTACTTCCGATATTAAATGCTCATATCATCATGACTATGCATTTTTTATTTTTAATTGTTGGTTGAGTCATTTGTACTATTGGATTATGGTATGTTAATTTGTTTTGGGTTTATTATTGTGCATTTCACTGTTGTTGTTTTTTCATAATATATCTCTATGAAGAAAATCTAATTTTTTTGTTCATTTTGACATCAAACAGTTTAATGATTGTGAAAAGTTGGTATGTAGATCCCTCCCCAAATTACTTTCAGATTTATAGTAAACTTTTACCATAGAAGTACGAGTTTGTTATAACACTATTTTTATTTATTTTTTCATTGCTGGCTTATTTTAGGTTTGTCAAAAATACTTGACTCATTACTCACCTTCCCCTCTTCTCAATGTCATTCATAATCATGTTAACTAAATAATACAAATTAGCTTATAAAACCAAACAGAATAGCTAAAAAAGAGAATATATATATAATTTTTTTTCAAGCACATGGCTCACAGAAGGTTGCTGTTGTAATTAGGTTTAAAGAAGCCCTTAAAACCCTGTTTATCTATATTATCTAATTATCTAATATATTATTATGGTTGTTATTAATCGTGAATAAAAAAAGTGAAAAAAGTGACGTGACATTCAGCCAAGTATGGTGACCCATACTCAGAATTTGTGCTCTGCATTTAACCCATCCGAAGTGCACACACACAGAGCAGTGAACACACACACACACACTGTGAACACACACCCGGAGCAGTGGGCAGCCATTTATGCTGCGGCGCCCGGGGAGCAGTTGGGGGTTCAGTGCCTTACTCAATGGCACCTAAGTCATGGTATTGAAGAAATCTAAAGCTTTTGAGACTATTATTTTGTGTTATTGAATTTGTCATGAAGATGTGACCATTTCTTCCTTTTAAGCAGGCTTACTAAATAATCTTGATATAAAAAAAGGGAGGGGGGTGCCCTTTTTCATTTTCAGCACATGCCCCTCAAAAGGTCTGTGCACGGCCCTGCATTCATTCATTCACACAGAGACTCGCAGAACACTGATTCATATTTCAAACAACTTTTGAGGCTTAACATTTACAGGTACTGGTCCATATGGAGATTTGATTTCATTAATTCATGCTAACTTTGACAAATTCCATGACTGTCCATATTAAAATGTAAGTTTCATTTTCATGACTTCATTTTGAGATTCCGTCCTCGTTTTCTGCTTCGCGGAAATCATAGCGCTGTATGCGTCAAGAACTGGGTTTGAATGGGGCCTCGGTACTTAAAGAAACCTGGTACCGTCACATTTAAATTTTTTTAGTACCGACTTGGTGCCGAAGTACCGGGTCTTTTGACAACACTATATGTAACTGTAGTAGACAAAAATTTTGGACGGCACAACTGTTTTCAACACTGATAATAATCAGAAAAATGTATTAAGCAGTAAATCATCATATTAGAATGATTTCTGAAGATCATGTGACACTGAAGACTGGAGTAATTAATGCTGAAAATATAGCTGTGCATTATAGAAATAAATTATACTTTTAAAATATATTTAAAACGTTTAAACTGTGTACATTGCTACATTTAAATGAAAACTCAACTTGTAATAAACAAAGCACACATTCTCAAAGAACTTACATTACTTCCTTCCCTCACTGCTGTCAGTTCCCTTCAGTCGTTCCCAGACCTCCTTGTTTTTAATCTTTCCCTCAAATCTACACAAACAAACGAATCATTTTATAGACAATTTGGATAAGTCACGAATTGCAATAGTTATATAACTATAATCACAATCCTCAATTATATATATATAATTATAAATATATATTGAATGGGCACACAAGTATCGGGATAGTATTGAATTGGCAGATTAGCGTATCATCCCAGCCCTAGTTACTACAGTAAAAACAATGAAACTCTCTTCAAGACCGCACAATAACTGAGATTTAAAACTGTTAAAAGAAAAGGCTCAAAATATTGCACACTTATAATACACAAAATCAATATCTGTAACGGTTCCTGAAGGTTTTCTTCTGATTAAAAGAATCACGCTTCAACTGATGTCTTAACGTTTAATGTCTTCTTTTCAAAGAGTACAAGTGTCATCTTCATCGCCATCTTGATTATATTTTGACATCACTTGAACATCGTGTCACCCTTTGGATATCAACATCTTGACATCTTTACATCACGACATCGTGAAAAACTGAAACAAATAAAATTACATTCAGATACATAACCTGTGAGTGTGTTTATGTTTTTACCGCAGTTTAACCAAGTCTGTTTCTTACTGAACCAATATCAATACACGCATTACTTTAACCTTGCAAAGTAACAGATGCAATCCAAAGTATAAACAACATACCATGTGCGCCTTCTAATCAAAAATCCAGGAGACATTAGGAGACATTTATGTAGAAATTCTTTCTACCAATCATACAATTAAACAGCTCTCAGCATGTGCGCATTTCTTTTGTGGATCTGATACTCACATGGCTAACTAGATCATGTGACAAATTCAACTAATGTTACACATTTCACCAGTAGGTGTCACTATTACCCAGTATTTATAATACTCAAATAAAAATTACAAATGAACATTACACACCATTTGTGAACTAAATACCTTTTCCCAAAAATAAATGACTGAAATACTTAAAAGAAAATTTAACCTTTTCAGCGACAGCTACATCTCTTCCCTTGGCGATTTGAACATTTCTATGAGTAATGCTACACGCTGTGACTCTGTGTTGCTCATCATTCTGCACTGGTTGTGTATAAGCACTGCGCACTGTATAGGAGCCATACCCTTTCCTATTATAATACATTAGCACAATGAAAGATTATTAAGTCTTTCTTGTTCGGTCCCATCTACCACATGTTGCTGCCTTCATTACTGTGCTATACATTTAAAAGAAATGTATTTTACACACACACACACACACAAACACACACACTTTTGCACATCCTGACTTACTGGTGCCTGGGTGTTGCTGCAATAGACTCATTTTGCAGCATTAAGGTTAACAATTAATCAATTAATTGATCGTTAATTTAAAGGACGATCGATCATGGAAATGATTGAAAATTGACATCCCTTCACACAGAAGTATAGAAATTCTACATTGATTAAAAAATTTTTTTTTTTTTAAAAACAACACTGATACTTGGATATAATTTTATATGCAATATTACCTTTTCTTTTCATCATCATCTTTAAGAGTTCATGATCATTTCTGTTCAACTTTATTTCTCAGTTGATAAATCCATCCACAATTCATAAAACACAACACATGCAACTTCCTGTCATTGAAATCATTTAAAAATCAAATCGACAGGTTAGAAAAAAAAAAGCGTCTGGCCCAAATATTCAGTTATCACTAATGAACTGTTTGACAAACACTTCTTGCTTCGAAGTACTGATCTGAAAAAAAAAAAAAAAAAAAAAAAAATCACAAACAGTCCCCGGAGTCTCAATCTGAATCAACGGAGTAGCGAACATGCTCCGAAGTGCCGATCTGAATCAACCGAGTCGCGAACATGCTCCGAAGTGCCGATCTGAATCAACCGAGTCGCGAACATGCTCCGAAGTGCCGATCTGAATCAACCGAGTCGCGAACATGCTCCGAAGTGCCGATCTGAATCAACCGAGTCGCGAACATGCTCCGAAGTGCCGATCTGAATCAACCGAGTCGCGAACATGCTCCGAAGTGCCGATCTGAATCAACCGAGTCGCGAACATGCTCCGAAGTGCCGATCTGAATCAACCGAGTCGCGAACATGCTCCGAAGTGCCGATCTGAATCAACCGAGTCGCGAACATGCTCCGATGTGCCGATCTGAATCAACCAAGTCGCGAACATGCTCCGATGTGCCGATCTGAATCAACCGAGTCGCGAACATGCTCCGAAGTGCCGATCTGAATCAACCGAGTCGCGAACAGACTCCAAAGTGACAATCTGAAAACTTCGACCAATGAATGTAAAAAATAAATGCGTTTTAATATAGTAAAAATAATTTAGAATGATCTTTCTCTATATTATATTAACAGCCTAACTTTTAACGAGCAATGCACCATAATTTCACCTTTACACTATAAAAAACACTATATTTCAGCCTATTTTAATAACCTCTATGTAAATAAAACAGAATACCGTTCTTACCAAATTCATTCAACATGTTATTAAATCATAATTAGTTTTTAAACACTGACAGGAACTTTCAGAGCTGATTTCAAAGTTACTGCGTTTATAAAACAACTCTATGAAAGACTCAGATCACGTATCTAAAAATAAATCGCTATAGTAAAAGAGAAATAATAAGAGGAGTGAAGTTTCCTACCGTTCTGCTGTGTTTGGTCCTCACGCGCGTCTGACGCTCCGCGGCGCGTCTCCGCCCCTCACACGCGCGTTTACAGCGCTAAATTAATCATCTGTGCTAATTATTATACATGTCGACACGCGGCTATAGGTAGTGATGCTACAGTCAAAAATCAGTAATAATTCAAACCTTTTAAAATAAAATATATAAAATAATGGTTTCGATTTGAATATCCTTTAAAATATCATTTATTTCTGTGAATAAATAAATAAATAAATCATTATGATCCCAAACTCTGACCGGTGTGTGTGTGTGTGTGTTTGTGTGTGTATAGCAATTACACACTAATGCCCCACAATAATAAACATGTTAAACACTCATCTGAGGAGGAATATAATTTATATAGGAGGATGTTATTTTATATGCGATATTACCTTTTCTTTTCATCATCATCTTTAAGAGTTCATGATCATTTCTGTTCAACGTTATTTCTCAGTTGATAAATCTGAATCAACAGAGTCGCGAACATGCTCCGAATTCCCGATCTGAATCAAAACAATCATCAATACATCCTAAAAGAGTTAAATTTGTTTTAGAAAAAAAAAGAATCCATTTTACTGACCACAAACTTTTGAACTCTATAGTGTTTATTGTTAGAAAAGTCTTCTATTTTAAATAAATGCTCTTCTTTTTAACATTTCATTCATCAAAGAATCCTGAAAGAAGTATCACAGTTTCAGCAGCACAACTCTGATAATAAATCATCATATTAGAATGATTTCTGAAGATCATGTGACACTGAAGACTGGAGGAATGATGCTGACAATCACAGAAATAAAATAGATTTTAATGTATGTTAAAATAAAAATAATGTTGTTTTACTTCATAATAATATTTCACTTTTTTCCTGTATTTTTGATCAAATAAATGCAGTTTTGATGAGTAAACTCCTGTAAGAAAAAAACAAAACAAAAAACAAAACATAAAAAGTCATTCTGATCCCAAACTCTGTGTGTGTGTGTGTGTGTATAGCACTTACACACTAATCCCCACAAGAATAAAGATGTTAAATACTCATCTAAGGAGAAAACTATGTTGCATCATAATGAAAGGATGTGTGACGTACACTTTCTGTAAACTGAGCCAAACATTTTTTCACTGATTTAGGGTATAAGAATATTTACAGTATTGCGCAAGTTAGTTCATACTTAGATATAATTTTATATGCAATATTACCTTTTCTTTTCATCATCATCTTTAAGAGTTCATGATAATTAATGTTCAACTTTATTTCTCAGTTGATTAATCCATCCACAATTCATAAAACACAACACATGCAACTGATGTACAAGAAGTATTGACATCAAAAAGTCATTGAAATCATTTAAAAATCACATCGACAGGTTAAAAAAAAAAAAACTCAGGTCAAATATTCATTTATCACAAATTAACTGTTTGACAAACACTTCCTGCTCCGAAGTGTCGATCTGAATCAACCAAGTCGCGAACAGGCTCCGAAGTGCCGATCTGAATCAACCGAGTCCCGAACAGGCTCCGAAGTGCCGATCTGAATCAACGGAGTCGCGAACAGGCTCCGAAGTGCCGATCTGAATCAACCGAGTCGCGAACAGGCTCCGAAGTGCCGATCTGAATCAACCGAGTCGTGAACAGGCTCCGAAGTGCCGATCTGAATCAACCGAGTCGCGAACAGGCTCCGAAGTGCCGATCTGAATCAACCGAGTCGTGAACAGGCTCCGAAGTGCCGATCTGAATCAACAGATTCGCGAACAGGCTCCGAAGTGCCGATCTGAATCAAGCGAGTCGTGAACAGGCTCCGAAGTGCCGATCTGAATCAACCGAGTCGTGAACAGGCTCCGAAGTGCCGATCTGAATCAACCGAGTCGTGAACAGGCTCCGAAGTGCCGATCTGAATCAACAGATTCGCGAACAGGCTCCGAAGTGCCGATCTGAATCAAGCGAGTCGCGAACATGCTCCGAAGTGCCGATCTGAATCAACGGAGTCGCGAACAGGCTCCGAAGTGCCGATCTGAATCAACCGAGTCGCGAAAAGTCTCCGAAGTCCCGATCTGAAAACTTCGACCAAAGAATGTTAAAAATAACTCTATTTCTCTAATAACTCTAATAACTCTACAACTCTATGAAAGACTCAGACCACGTATCTAAAAAATAAATCGCTATAGTAAAAGATAAATAATAAGAGGAGTGAAGTTTCCTACCGTTCTGCTGTGTTTGGTCCTCACGCGCGTCTGACGCTCCGCGGCGCATCTCCGCCCCATCACACGCGCGTTTACAGCGCTAAATTAATCATCTTTGCTAATTATTATACATTTACTTCATTGTCAGCTTCAGGTAATTCATTTATTATTGTTCAATGAACTGTTTGATACAAAAAAAGGTTGTATTTCAGTAATAATTCAAAATTATCAAAATAAAATATATAAAATAATGGTTTATATTTTAATATCCTTTAAAATATAATTTATTTCTGTGATGTGCAGCTGTATTTTCAGCATCATTCCGCCAGTCTTCAGTGTCACATGATCTTCAGAAATCAGTCTAATATGATGATTTACTATTAGAATTATTAATAGTTGTGATGCCAAATATTATTTTGGAATCTGCAATACTTTTTTTCCGGATTCTTCGATGTATACTTTTTTTTTTTAAAGAACAGCGTTTATTCAAAATATAAATCTCTTCTAACAATATTAATCTTTGATTTCACTTCTTATCAATTTAATACATCCTAAAAGAGTTATAAACTTTTGAACTCTATTGTTTATTATTAGAAAAGACTTCTATTTTAAATAAATGCTCTTCTTTTTAACATTTCATTCATCAAAGAATCCTGAAAGAAGTATCACAGTTTCAGCAGCACAACTCTGATAATAAATCATCATATTATTCTGATTTGTGAGGATCATGTGACACTGAAGACTGAATACCGTTCTTACCAAATTCATTCAACATGTTATTAAATCATAATTAGTTTTTAAACACTGACAGGAACTTTCAGAGCTGATTTCAAAGTTACTGCGTTTATAAAACAACTCTATGAAAGACTCAGATCACGTATCTAAAAATAAATCGCTATAGTAAAAGAGAAATAATAAGAGGAGTGAAGTTTCCTACCGTTCTGCTGTGTTTGGTCCTCACGCGCGTCTGACGCTCCGCGGCAGCGCTAAATTAATCATCTGTGCTAATTATTATACATGTCGACACGCGGCTATAGGTAGTGATGCTACAGTCAAAAATCAGTAATAATTCAAACCTTTTAAAATAAAATATATAAAATAATGGTTTCGATTTGAATATCCTTTAAAATATCATTTATTTCTGTGAATAAATAAATAAATAAATCATTATGATCCCAAACTCTGACCGGTGTGTGTGTGTGTGTGTTTGTGTGTGTATAGCAATTACACACTAATGCCCCACAATAATAAACATGTTAAACACTCATCTGAGGAGGAATATAATTTATATAGGAGGATGTTATTTTATATGCGATATTACCTTTTCTTTTCATCATCATCTTTAAGAGTTCATGATCATTTCTGTTCAACGTTATTTCTCAGTTGATAAATCTGAATCAACAGAGTCGAGAACATGCTCCGAATTCCCGATCTGAATCAAAACAATCATCAATACATCCTAAAAGAGTTAAATTTTTTTTAGAAAAAAAAAGAATCCATTTTACTGACCACAAACTTTTGAACTCTATAGTGTTTATTGTTAGAAAAGTCTTCTATTTTAAATAAATGCTCTTCTTTTTAACTTTTCATTCATCAAAGAATCCTGAAAGAAGTATCACAGTTTCAGCAGCACAACTCTGATAATAAATCATCATATTAGAATGATTTCTGAAGATCATGGGACACTGAAGACTGGAGGAATTATGCTGGAAATCACAGAAATAAAATAGATTTTAATGTATGTTAAAATAAAAATAATGTTGTTTTACTTCATAATAATATTTCACTTTTTTCCTGTATTTTTGATCAAATAAATGCAGTTTTGATGAGTAAACTCCTGTAAGAAAAAAACAAAACAAAAAACAAAACATAAAAAGTCATTCTGATCCCAAACTCTGTGTGTGTGTGTGTGTGTGTGTGTGTGTGTGTGTGTGTGTGTATAGCACTTACAAACTAATCCCCACAAGAATAAAGATGTTAAATACTCATCTAAGGAGAAAACTATGTTGCATCATAATGAAAGGATGTGTGACGTACACTTTCTGTAAACTGAGCCAAACATTTTTTCACTGATTTAGGGTATAAGAATATTTACAGTATTGCGCAAGTTAGTTCATACTTAGATAGATATAATTTTATATGCAATATTACCTTTTCTTTTCATCATCATCTTTAAGAGTTCATGATAATTAATGTTCAACTTTATTTCTCAGTTGATTAATCCATCCACAATTCATAAAACACAACACATGCAACTGATGTACAAGAAGTATTGACATCAAAAAGTCATTGAAATCATTTAAAAATCACATCGACAGGTTAAAAAAAAAAAAAACTCAGGTCAAATATTCATTTATCACAAATTAACTGTTTGACAAACACTTCCTGCTCCGAAGTGCCGATCTGAATCAGCCGAGTCCCGAACAGGCTCCGAAGTGCCGATCTGAATCAACGGAGTCGCGAACAGGCTCCGAAGTGCCGATCTGAATCAACCGAGTCGCGAACAGGCTCCGAAGTGCCGATCTGAATCAACCGAGTCGTGAACAGGCTCCGAAGTGCCGATCTGAATCAACCGAGTCGCGAACAGGCTCCGAAGTGCCGATCTGAATCAACCGAGTCGTGAACAGGCTCCGAAGTGCCGATCTGAATCAACAGATTCGCGAACAGGCTCCGAAGTGCCGATCTGAATCAAGCGAGTCGTGAACAGGCTCCGAAGTGCCGATCTGAATCAACCGAGTCGCGAACAGGCTCCGAAGTGCCGATCTGAATCAAGCGAGTCGTGAACAGGCTCCGAAGTGCCGATCTGAATCAACCGAGTCGTGAACAGGCTCCGAAGTGCCGATCTGAATCAACCGAGTCGTGAACAGGCTCCGAAGTGCCGATCTGAATCAACAGATTCGCGAACAGGCTCCGAAGTGCCGATCTGAATCAAGCGAGTCGCGAACATGCTCCGAAGTGCCGATCTGAATCAACGGAGTCGCGAACAGGCTCCGAAGTGCCGATCTGAATCAACCGAGTCGCGAAAAGTCTCAGAAGTGCCGATCTGAATCAAGCGAGTCGCGAACATGCTCCGAAGTGCCGATCTGAATCAACGGAGTCGCGAAAAGTCTCCGAAGTGCCGATCTGAATCAACCGAGTCGCGAACATGCTCCGAAGTCCCGATCTGAAAACTTCGACCAAAGAATGTTAAAAATAACTCTATTTCTCTAATAACTCTAATAACTCTACAACTCTATGAAAGACTCAGACCACGTATCTAAAAAATAAATCGCTATAGTAAAAGATAAATAATAAGAGGAGTGAAGTTTCCTACCGTTCTGCTGTGTTTGGTCCTCACGCGCGTCTGACGCTCCGCGGCGCATCTCCGCCCCATCACACGCGCGTTTACAGCGTTAAATTAATCATCTTTGCTAATTATTATACATTTACTTCATTGTCAGCTTCAGGTAATTCATTTATTATTGTTCAATGAACTGTTTGATACAAAAAAAGGTTGTATTTCAGTAATAATTCAAAATTATCAAAATAAAATATATAAAATAATGGTTTATATTTTAATATCCTTTAAAATATAATTTATTTCTGTGATGTGCAGCTGTATTTTCAGCATCATTCCGCCAGTCTTCAGTGTCACATGATCTTCAGAAATCAGTCTAATATGATGATTTATTATAAGAATTATTAATATTTGTGATGCCAAATATTATTTTGGAATCTGTGATACTTTTTTTCCGGATTCTTCGATGTATACTTTTTTTTTTTTAAAGAACAGCGTTTATTCAAAATATAAATCTCTTCTAACAATATTAATCTTTGATTTCACTTCTTATCAATTTAATACATCCTAAAAGAGTTATAAACTTTTGAACTCTATTGTTTATTATTAGAAAAGACTTCTATTTTAAATAAATGCTCTTCTTTTTAACATTTCATTCATCAAAGAATCCTGAAAGAAGTATCACAGTTTCAGCAGCACAACTCTGATAATAAATCATCATATTATTCTGATTTGTGAGGATCATGTGACACTGAAGACTGGAGGAATGATGCTGAAAATCACAGAAATAAAATAGATTTTAATGTATATTAAAATAAAAAAGTTGTTTTACTTCATAATAATATTTCACTTTTTTCCTGTATTTTTGATCAAATAAATGAAGTTTTGATGAGTAAACTCCTGTAAAAACAACAACAACAACAACACATAAAAAATCATTCTGATCCCAAACTCTGACCGGTGTGTGTGTGTTTGTGTATAGCACTTATACACTAATCCCCACAAGAATAAAGATGTTAAATACTCATCTGAGGAGAAAACTATGTTGCATAATAATGAAAGGATGTGTGACGTACACTTTCTGTAAACTGAGCCAAACATTTTCACTGATTTAGGGTAGAGTAAGATTATTTACAGTATTGCACAAGTTAGTTCATACTTGGATATAATTTTATATGCAATATTACCTTTTCATTTCATCATCATCTTTAAGAGTTCATGATCATTTCTGTTCAACTTTATTTCTCAGTTGATAAATCCATCCACAATTTATAAAACACAACACATGCAACTTCCTGTCATTAAAATCATTTAAAAATCAAATCGACAGGTTTGAAAAAAAAGCCTCAGGTCCAAATATTCAGTTATCACTAATTAACTGTTTGACAAACACTTCTTGCTTCGAAGTACAGATCTGAATAAAAATAAAAATAAAAATAAAAATCACAAACAGTCCCCGGAGTCTCAATCTGAATCAACGGAGTCATAATTTTAAAATGCAGCTCTTTACATTTAGGCTTGACAGGAAATGTAAGAAAATTATTTCTAATTTCAGACACTCTTTTCCTATCATAATGATAAAATATATAAGATCTCCTTACTTGTCCTGGAAAACAACGTTATAATAGACAATTCCTCAAAAATCTGTGAGAACATTTTCTATCACAAGATCAGGTATTTTGGGAAATATTGTTGAATATTTTACTTATTCCTTAACTAATTTAATCAACTGCAATGGTATATTCTTAATTATTTTATCAAACATTTTAGAGGAACTAACTTACATTATATTTAACACAAATATCATCATAACTCAATATATTCCTGAGTTGTCCATAACATGTGTAAGTGACCATCTGTCTTTCTTCCAGCACTCATCGATGAACAGAGATCATCTATTCACCAAAATACAGCTGTTATTCCAGACAGACGTTATGTGCGCTAAAATTAGTTTCAAGGGTAAAGTACAATTGTCTAAACTTGTAAAATGAAACAAAGTTCAATTAAACTTAACTAATCTGTAGTTAGCTTTTCAGTGTCTCTTAACTGCAACCAATTATGTATTAATATTGAGTAAAATATTTTTTCACTGCATTGCTTTTCAACCTGAATTATTAATATTTTTTTTTTTTTTTTGGATTTCAATCTGTATTGTTTCTAACAGGATTGAGCGTCTCTGGAGTGATGTCAGAATCACGGTCACCAACAAGTCCTCAGACACGCTGCACTCGCTGGAGGCAGAAGGATTGCTCGACAGATCAGTGATTGAGGAGCTTTTCAGTGTGCACTACACTTTTCTCCCAAGACTTCAGGCAGACTTGGACACATGTTCAGAAGCCTGGAATCATCATTCACTCTCCTCAGAGGACAATCGAAGTCCCGAGCAGCTGTGGCAGATTGGAGTGATGCACACAAATAATGAGCGATCTGAGAGATACGAGGAATGGTAATGCTGTCTTAGTCAGTAGCCCTCACTGCAGAACACACAAGATCCAGCGAGCAGAGACGCTCGGTTAAGACATATTTAAAGTTGGAGGAGATGGATCTAGATCCAGGGGTAGAGACAGGTCGGTTTAGGGACATGTAAAGTGGGACTGAGGAACTCTGTGTTTGTCTCTCGCTGCTGTGTAGGTTACAGTACAGGAACATGCATTTACTAGAGGCAAGCAGAAACTATGCTGACCATATCGAAGCTGACAGTCAGGATCAAATGTGCAGAAGTAATGGGGACATGCCCCTGACCAGTAATCCACTGCATGAAACTGCTGACGGTGATCTTGTCTTGTTCTGCATCTCCTTTAGTGCAGTTTGTTTTATCACCTGTTCGCTGTCATCTTCAACCCTGCTCTCCTTACTGCTGCTCCCTTCTTCTGCAGAAAACACACACATCTATGTCTGCAACCTTACTTGTGTTAACAGTCTCTGAACTTGGACTGACAATACCTCACATTTTTAAAGTGCCCCTAATATACTATTTTACAATTGTTTAAGAGGTTTCCTATAACAAGTTTATATTCAAAAGTGTGAAGTGATCCAAATCTTCAGTCTTTTCCACAAGTCCTCTCTGCTCTGACTGGTCAGATGCCCGGTCCGTTGTTGAACTGATGTAATTTAAGTATTAAGAGTAAGAGTAATGATGTTCCTTCATCTTCAAGGCTTTTAATTAAGTCCTGCAAGTATCTTTATTAATCTCCCGGAAGAAATGAAATTGTAAATCCACTCCATGAAAAAGGTCCATCCTGAGTAATGCTCTCTGCCATTATTTCACCAACTATCCTAAAGTACAACAACAATATTGATTAAACATTACAATGAATGTAATATGGTGTATTTATTTATCAAAATGCTCCTCTCCAGAAGTAATTTTCTAGCTGAATACCAAGTTGATGGTCCCTGAATATGGATTTGATGAGAAACATGACATCTTGTTGACGAGCTGTTTGTGACGTCTCTGAAGTACGGCTGAAGCACTGATTGAGCGATTACATGTGACAGGATTCATGTCAGTAAATTGTCCTGTATCTGTTTACAGACCCTTTGGCATTCATTCATGTTTATTTGGCGCTGTAGCCCGTAACTGGTGTTAAAAACAGAGGAAGACGTGATCTTTCAAGTGTGCTGCATGCTGTCGCTTCACTTCACTTCACAATTTTGAGTTAAGCTTAACATACTCTTAAAAATTAACTATGGTTTTAAAAGTTAAAAAGTAAAAAACAGAAACTACATACTTAAACTCTGGTAACCACAAATGACTTTTGTATTTAACATGAATTAGTCAAAACATTGTAAGTTACCAATTATAAGCGTTTCACTGAACAGAAAGAGAGCAAAGAATCAATCCTCAAAGTCAAGAACATTATCATTGACTTCAGTCTAGCAAGAGTTCAAGCTCTCTCAAAAACTCTGATTATAATCACTGAAGCTGTTCACACTGTCAAATTAATCTCTTACTTACATTGTGTGCACAGCTCTACATTGTTGTTCATGAAGAGAGAATTCACCAGAGAACAGCAAGCGTGTGTTCTGCCTCATACTTTCTTTTCTTTGGTAAACTGCATTCCCCTTATGAAACAAAAATATATTGCAGTATATTGGAAACTATCATGTAATATATTAAGCATATATTCTTATATATATTTATTTTTTCCAATATATTGCAATATATTGAAAGCGGTAATCATTTGTATATTTTGCAATATATTATATAATACATGTATCATCAATATATTATTAAATGTACTCAAATATATAAAATATTAGAAAATAAAAAGGGAAAATAATATATTACAATACATCACAATATATTTTAAGAAATATATTGGTAAATATATTTTCCTTTCGTAAGGGTCAAGCTCCACTTGGTTCAGAAATCTGAGGTGTCTGTCTGAAATCTGGTTCCGGGAGCAGCAGTATTTCGGCGGTGTCCCTCTTTGAATTTTAGAAAATTGAATTTGATGTTCTGAATTTCTTCTTCGTTTTGAAAACTTGAAGCTGTATTTTTAAAAACTGGATATTTGCAGTCTAAGAAGTCAGAACAAAAAATCAGTTTTTTGAAAATACATGTCTAGAAAACTTTGCCTTAAAAATCCATTGTGTTAAATTTCAAATGTTAAATATTAAAGTGAAAAAACAAACAAAACAATCTAAATCTAATTCAAAACTGTTTTAAATCCCATATAATATTCATTTTTGTTAAATTACACTTGTTTATAATATAAATTAACACAATCAAAAATTCAGATCGTTTTGTATTAATGTTATGTGCAAAAGCCATTTGAAAAAAAAAAATCTATATATATATATATTAGTCTGAATAAAATGCTAGTAGCAGGATTGTAAAATGAATAGTTGTGATTATAATAATTTGATAAAATGAAGATCACACTAGTGCTCCAGTAAACCACATTGAAACTCTCTTTGAGATTAACTGGAACTCAGTGTATTAGACACTAGAGCTGGAAAACCTAATTCGAGTTTTGTACTTAAATATAATACATTTTCTAATAATATTGGAATTTAAAAGACATAATTTCAGTCGGAGGGATGCTTTTGTCTTCTCTCCCGAGGACACAAGAGACACATCGAGTGAAATATTACTAATGCACGTTTCTGCAAAGCAATAAAATAACACGACTATCTTTGAAAAAAAGTGCATGTTTAAAATAATGTTTATTAACCATATATAATTAATTACGCTGCTTAAACAATTAGAAACAAATCCCCATAATCATTTCAAATTCATCAGCATTTTTGCATAGAATAGATTTTTTTTGAAAGCCTTATTAGACATGTTTAAGAGGAAGATTTAAAGAATCAAACACAGCAAATATATGCTGTAATCTGCTGCAGATGCTGATATTTACAGCAGCACACGAATGTTACAGAATCTGAGAAATAGTGAATCATTTTAACAAAGTAAGAGATCATACAAAATGCATGGTATTTTTTTAGTACTGACCCGAGTAAGATATTTTATATAATAGATAATTACGTTTAAAAATAATAAAAATCCTCCAGCTCCTGCAGATTCTTCAATTTACCAGCATCTTTTGCATATCTGAACTCTTTCCAGCAGTGACTGTATGATTTTGAGATTCATCTTTTCACACTGAAGACAACTGAGGGACTCAAACACAACTATTACAGAAGATTCACACACTCACTGATGCTCCTGAAGGAAACACAATAAATTAAGAAAAAAAAAACTCACACATTCACACATTTCTCATGATGATATCAAGTGGAAGCTCCTCTTCTCGAGATGACACACATTTTAATAAAAATAAACACATACCTACATAGGTTACACACTCAAATGTTAGACTTGATTAAAATATAAGAAAATGTACAAGTGATAAGTTTTCTATTTCTGAATTTCAGGATACACAGTTATGATGATCTATATTAAATCTGGACAGCTCAGGATATAAGCCCATCACTGAAAATATCACATTCATTTTCTTGGTTTTCAGTGCTGTATAAACATATCAGCTATTTTTTTAATGTCCTTCGGATAAAAACTTATTTGATTAATTTTTATTTAGTTTCCTTGAAGCTTGTTTCTTCTGTTCATCAACACTGCTCCACACATTACACTTCCATGCATTCATTTAACTTCACATCACTGATTCCTGTAGCGGCTCTTATTCACCATCATCTGATCCTGAGGAAACTGAACTGACATCTAAATACTGAGAGTCCTACAATAAAACACACAGACAGTCAGATATGAGTATGAGACATTACTGCTGTCACATCACATCAGCAGATCCAGCTCAGAAACACACAGTATATTCATATTACAGTCAGAGATATGAATCAGAGTATGTGAGCGGAGCGTGTGATTTTGACTGGAGCGAGGAGCAGATCTTTTAAAAGTCGGAGCGTTGTGGTTTTCACTCGCTCCAAGATCGCTCCAGCACTGCTCCGTCACGAGTACAATTCATGCCAACAGCCCGTAATATAACTGGATATTTAGCAAGAAATCACATGTTAAACATATTTAGCTAGCTTGATAGATAAGGATCACTCAAATCAGAAAGAATGTGAAGGCTATGACGGCTATATGGACATGAGCGGGAAGTTATAGTTCTCAAGGATGTTTGATTCTTCTAAATACTGAATATTTTCAGCTGAAAGCATGATTTAAACACGTAGACTACTACAACACTTAATTATTCACATGCAGTCACTTTCTCAATAATGCATTCAAACAAATGTAATCTTACAGAGCTACTTCATCTGTGTCTGATTTTGAATGAGCAGAAATCTGTAGAAGAAATGCATCGATGTGTAGTAAAATAACTGGAGAAAACGTTTCATCACAAACTAAATTTGCACTGCAAAAAGCAGCAATTCTACCTTTTAATGCTGACATATGATATTTGTCATGTGGGAGGAAAAAAATTTGCACACTAGTGTCCCAATAAACCACTTTGAAACTCTCCTTGTGTTTTTATTTATTGTTTAATATGTGTTATGAACAGAAGTTGAAGTGTGTAATTTCACACATACTGAAATACTTTAGACGTGGAGTGAAGGTGGAGCGGTGTTTCTGATATCAGTGAGTGTGGAGTGGAGCGGAGCGGAGTGATAATTAAATGATCGGAGCGCGGAGGAGAAATTGTTGACGCTCCACTCCGCTCACATACTCTGATCTGATGAACAACTGATCATAGATTAATAACAGTGAATGATCAACAACTCTCTCTTTATCATTTACACACAGAGACACCGGAGGAGATGAACATATTCATATATTCATAGATCATCACAGAATTAAACAGTTTAAAGAACAGAAACTAAAGTGGAGCTGAATTATTATCTTATATTAGGTATGATGACATAGCAACCACTCGCGGCGAACATTCTGCCTCAAAAATGTGTTCCAAACTGCGTGGTACTGTTAACGTGTGTGTCATTCAATATCTAATCCTGGCCGCCTGGTGGGAGTATGTTTTTCCTGAATACGACATTAACTACGTTGACTGCAAACCCCTGCAGCGTTGGACACTTCGGGATTTCAGCCCTGAGGTGTTTTCAGGTCACCGCGACTTTCGGAAAATTTGCGTGGCTTTCAACCGGTCGGTGGGCTTCATCTAAGCTTTGGACACTACTGAAAGCTAGGTGGACATAAATACATAGCTTTTATCTTGCTACTGACGAAATTCCATCGAAATCCATAGAGGAGAAGGTATTTAAATCGTGGAAATTGGGTAGTCACATTTGTGGCGGGTAGATTAGCGAACGCCCTGTCAGATGCACTGCTAGGCCTCGTTCAAAAAAAATAAAATAAAAAAAGGGAAAAAACACTGATTGTCTGTTTGTGATTGACAATGAATATTTGTTGTGTACTTGTATGAATATGAATTAACAATTATTGGTGATGTGTATTGTTGTTTTCTCTTGTATTCTGAAAATAAATGTTTATGAATATGAATGAACTCTTATTAATTATACTTGTTTTCAGTGAGGTCTGATGCCCATTCCAGCAAACAGTAAATTTTCATGATTTCATTTGAAAGAACTAACAAAATTCTACCTTCTATTCAAATTTCATGCAAATACCTGATAAAATGAGGAAGTTACAAGAAAAAATGTGTGAATATTAAGCATTTCCGGTCACACGACTTCAATTGTAATTAATGTATACTATTTTACTATATTCCCCGTTATTAAAAATGTCATAACTTTCGCAATCCTCAACTGATCTTCACAATCCAGGTGTCGTCATAAAGGGAATTTTCAGCTCTGTCTAGTCATGTGATCCATTTTGATCTTAGGGGTGTTTGAAAATTTTGTCATCATACCTACTTATATTCTCCAAATATGTCTGTTACTAAACTTTGGCCATTTTAAAAGATTTAAATAATAATATACTCACAGTAGTATAATGTCTCCAGTTTATAACGTGGATCAGCTTTCAGATAAGAGAGTAACTTCACTCCTGATGGTCCTATTTTATTCCCAGACAGATCCAGTTCTCTCAGGTGTGAGGGGTTTGATCTCAGAGCTGAATCCAGAGCAGAACAACCTTCATCTGTGACGCCACAATCACCCAACCTGTAGAGAACAATGACACAGTGTTAATTGTAGTTGAAGTGTGTGTAGTTTGTTATTGACTCTGGTCTCAGAGCAGGAGAGGAGATATAATGATAAGCATTGCCACAAACTGCTGCTGATAGAATCAGATTTCTGCATGTTGATGCTCAATGCTGCTGTTTGAAACTGTCATGTGCTTCAGGACTGAACAGACACACAGAGCTGAATGTGAGATATTGTTTCATAGTGATATAAGCACAGATCTGTCTGGAGAAACACTCACTTGCTCCTCTAATTACAATTTACAGTTGACCTAAAAATGAAGATTAAAAATCATCAAAATCCCACAGACTTACATTGAGGAAATGTTCAGATGAGCCAAGACTATTCAAACTCCAACTGTCAAAATTCAAATGTAAACAAACTGAAGGTCTTTAGACTCCATTTAACTGCCATTCTATGTTCTGTTTCTAGACCATTCAAACTCATTTAACCTTCCATTCTGTCTAATATTTCTAATCTATCAATCATCTATATGGGGCAGTCGTGGTCTAATGGTCAGAGAGTCTGACTTGTAACCCACAGACAGGGATGTACTGTTCATCAGGAGTAAAGTGATCAACAACACAAGTGTCTTGATCCATTCAGATGTGACACAGAATTGTGTTTTACAGTCGTGTGATATGAGAACATTAAAGCTTCTGTAGTGATGCTGGCTGAAAACACACACCACAATCTAAACTTCATGACGAGGTCAATTGGAAAATGACAAAACATAGACTTGTAAATTCATCATCATAGTAATTTAACTTGCAGTTATTAACACTGTACAATAGAGATGTATTTATTATAAATGCCACTGTTATTAGCCTGCTTAAATATAACCAGTAAATAAGTTCTTAAAGGTCAGTTCACCCAAAAATAAAAATGGTCATTTTCTCAAAATCGTGTCATTTCAAACCTGTATGAATTTCTTTCTTCTGTGGAACATAAAAGAAGATAATTTCAGAAATGCAATACATTTTTGTCCATACAGAAATCAAGGGTAAGCAAAATGGTTTGGTCACGTTCTGCAAAATATCTGTTGTGTTCTACAGAAGAAACTAAGTCACACAGGTTTGGATTGACATGAGGATGAGGAAATGATGACAGAATTTATTTATCAATAGATTTCCTGCATTCTAGCTCAAAATCAATGCTTTACTGTCAAGTGCATTTCTATGTGACACAAATACATTATTAAGTTTGCTGCATTTATCATGAATTCAGTAATATCTGTTATTATTTACTCCAATTAAAGTCCCTGTCACCCAGTAAAACATTCATGGGGGAACTCGTGAGTCAGATGGACTGGATTTGTAATCTTACCACAGTTTCTCCAGTTTACAGTGAGGATCCTCCAGTACAGCACAGAGACACTTCACTCCCAAATCTCTTATTTTATTTCCAGACAGATCCAGTTCTCTCAGGTGTGAGGGGTTTGATCTCAGAGCTGAAGTCAGAGCAGAACAACCTTCATCTGTGACGTCACAATCAATCAACCTGTAGAGAACAATGACACACTCTTCACTCTCTCAGATCAGATCAGTTTAGCTGTGAATCCATTAGTAAAGAGAAAGAACAAATCAATGTGTGATGCATCACTGGACTGAGATTTAAAATGTCGAAGAAAAAAAAAAAGATCATAAATAATTTAAAACCTCACTCAAAAAGAAAAGAAAAAGTCTTTATTACACTGTCAGGATTTTTAACCAAATACAGGCATGTGATCAGCTAGAGACAGTCTATTATATAATTACAGCACAACCGTTGTGAATTTATGACAGCATTACCAATCTCAGATTCTCACCGTCATTCATTAAAAGTCACCGGGTCGAGAAACACTTTTCAGTGGGGATCCTAACCTACCGCCACACACCCCAAGAGAAAAACGAAACGAAAATCACATGCCAGCAAATAGAATCAGAATCAGAATCAGAATCAGAAAGAGCTTTATTGCCAAGTATGCTTACGCATACAAGGAATTTGTTTTAATGCCATAAGCTTCCAGTACACAGAGACAACAACACACTAAAAAAAAAAAAAATGTACAAATGTACAAAAAAATTAGATGTACAAATTGGCAAATAAATAAGTGTATAAACAATTGTGCTATAAATGATAATGGAATAGGATTGAGTGAGATGCAGGAATATTCTGGGATGGAGGGTTAACAAATAAATATAAGGATATTGCACATTTATAAGCATAAGTAGGGAACATTTAACTAAATAGTCTGTCTTATGTTAAATCACACTATTCATTACACAGCTGAGCTTTATATTGTTATATTGATCTGTATTAATATGTACAGAGTAGTGCTCTCTCTGTGTGAGTGTGTGTGTGTGTTTCTCCATCACTCAAGGATATAAAATCCCGAGATCTCCTACACTGTGAGATATTATTCATACTTGCAGATAGTACTCACACCTCAATGTACTGCAGTGCTTTACAAAACAGTAAGTAATAAATATTTTCTTATTATATTAGCAGAGTCCACACCAAAGCTATAATGATAAAGGCCAGGGACGTGCACAGGAATTTTGAGGGGCAGTTGCTCTGACCTAAAAAAGGACCCCCCCCCCCCAAAAAAAATCACAGGCTATATGAGGACTGAGAATAACAAGGTCTTTATTAAAATATATATACACAAAGTAAAACACTGAAATACAGCACTCAATCACCTTAACTACTACTAATAATAACATAGAAAAACATGACTTGAGTCATGAAAATCCCTACAACAAGACATTTCTGTCAGATTGTCAGGGAGCTTAAAGGGGGGGTGAAATGCTCGTTTTCACTCAATATCCTGTTAATCTTGAGTACCTATAGAGTAGTACTGCATCTTTCATAACTCATAAAAAGTCTTTAGTTTTATTATATTCATAAGAGAAAGATAGTCTGTACCGATTTTTCTAGGGGTGCTCCGATCACGATCGGCCGATAGTTATGCGCATCTCGTCAGTAAAGCCGGTTCTCTAATCAGCGGTTAATTTGTTCAGGTGCGAGATTTCACATCGAGCAGCTGTTACTACACAGAGCCGTTGTTAATAGAGAAGATGCGCAAATCCACTTCATTTTCAGTGTTTTTTGGCGCATCTTCTCAGTTAACAACGGCTCTGTGTAGTAACAGCTGCTCTATGTGAAATCACACACCTGATCGAATTAACCGCTGATTAGAGAACCGGCTTTACTGACGAGATGCGCATTAACGATCGGCCGATCGTGATCGGAGCACCCCTAGATTTTTCCCGGAAAAACACGACCGGCTGGAAGCGTGACGTGTGGGCGGGGCTAAAGAATCACGAGCGCGAGTAGGCTTTTGCGTTGAGAGCATCTGGAAGCTGTGGCATTACCATGAGGAAAAAAACATCCAAACTTTAAATACACCATAATGTTTTTAGTGGGTGTGTGCATGAGTGAGTGTGCTTGGGTGAGAAAGAGAGAGACTTTAGTCAAGCAATAATTTTCTATACAGAATTCACACCCTATACAAATTCCACAGCTGTACAATTTTCACACCCTATACTAAATTTACCCTATACAATATCCTACTCATCTGGAATGAAGGAGCAAACATTCAGTGTAAGAGTAAAAAAATGACATAACATTATTTAATATTTATACTACGGGGCCGTTGAATGCTTGAATCTGATTGGCTGACGAACGTTCTGAGGCGTGACATTATTTTCTGGGAAAAGCATGGCGAACGTAGTTCCAGGCAGCTCTCTTGACCGCATTACAGTTCCATATCACTTCGCATAGTAAAACTGTAATAACGGAAATTACAGGACTAACAAAAACAACAACATGACGATTTTCCAAAAGTACTCATGACATTTCCCACCAGCGAGGTAATAACAGCGCTGTTTAGAGACGCTACTGCAGTCTAATTCACACAAGGTCTCTCTCTCTCTCTCTTTCTCTCTCTCTCTCTGTGTGTGTGTGTGTGTGTCTCTCGCTCTCTTTCTAATAACTTCATTAATAACTGCATTATAATACTAAGGCTCAAGCCTCCATTACCCGCTTTAAAATGACATTGGGAAACCAGCAAAAGAAACGTTGGATGAGATGCGGAAGAAATAGTCCTACCCACAATAGCGATTACAGTTTTTCTCAGTCACTTTGGTGCATTTTTCAAAACAGAAATGAAATTTTCAAAACTACTTGTACAACCTCCACATCATCTAGTTTCTCATTCTTTTGAACAAGTTGCGATTGCTATTGTACATTCATGCAATTGATTACGCACATTTATCTGCGGTTTCCTACATTATCAGCTGCTAATGTCATGTTGCTCAAAATGTATTATTCAGTTTTCTGTGCAATAGTCTTAACCCCCAAAACATCTAGTCTTTAGTTCATAGTATAAGTCATTAAATGCAAAATGGTTAATCTAGTTGTCATAAACTGCCAAGCACACTTTTTACACACTATTATTAGATGTTTTGTCAATTTGGCATGAATTGTGCAAGTGAATCTTTACTAATGAAGAGAATGTAGATGATAAACCAATGATAAACCATTTCTCTGAAATAGCTCAAAGGTTCATCTCATGAATCTTCAGTAGGAAAGCTTATACTGTATAGACAAAGGACAACACAAGAGTTACAAATTCTGAAAATGGAATTATTTTCATCTTTGTTCCCATATTTCCTTTTCTATATCACAATGGCATTGTAAAAGTATTTTTTATTTTTTTATTTTTTTGGTCAGACCACTAGTAAAAGTGTAACTGGGAATTCTATCCAGTCTCTTTCAATCAACATCCCACAAACAGTAATGTGTAAATGTGTAGTTTTGAAATGGATATATGGCATACATAAACATATGGCATATTGTTCAATACAGTAGTTTACATCAGAACATCCCTCCAGAGTAAACTGTTAAATTGACAACATGGCTAAGCAATTTGACTGTCTTATCCGTAAACTATGACACAAGGACTTGTCATTCTGATGGCACTGACATGTTCATTGACACAGATATTTATTTTTGAGAGATGAACTAAGGATTTTGAGCAAGAGACTGGCTTTTGCAGGTCATCCATTGTGTTTTGATATCTGTACGAGTTGTTTTGAGAAATGCACTTACTGTTTTGCAAATCTCAAGAATGATTAGAGAAATGTACCAAAGCGACTGAGAAAAACTGTAAGTACAAAAACCGAACGAATCCCTTTACAGTTTTTCTCAGTCGCTTTGGTACATTTCTCGAATCAAACTCACAATTTGCAAAACATAAAGTGCATTTCTCAAAACAACTCGTACAAATAGCAAATCACCATGGATTACCTGCAAAAGCCAGTCTCCTGCTCAAAATCCTTAGTTCATCTCTCAAAAATAAATATCTGTGTCAATGAACATATCACTGCCATCAGAATGACAAATTCTTGTGTCATAGTGTACGGATAAGACAGTCAAATTGCTTAGCCATGTTGTCAATTTAACAGTTTACTCTGGAGGGATGTTCTGATGTAAACTACTGTATTGAACAATATGCCATATGCTTATTTATGCCATATATCCATTTCAAACGTACACATTTACACATTACTGTATGTGGGATATTGATTGAAAGAGACTGGATAGAATTCCCAGTTACACTTTTACAAAGTCTGACCAAAAAAAACAACAAAAAAAAAACTTTACAAAGTCATTGTGATATAGAAAAGGAAAAATAAATATGGACACAAATATGAAAATAAGTCCATTGTCAGAATTTGTAACTCTTGTGTTGTCCTCTGTCTATACAGTATAAGCTTTTCAACTGAAGATTCATCAGATGAACCTTTGAGCTATTTCAGAGAAATGGTTTATCATTGGTTTATCATCTACATTCTCTTCATAAGTCAAGATTCACTTGGACAATTCATGCCAAATTTACAAAAAGTCTAATAATAATGTGTAAAAATAAATATAAAAAGTGTGCTAGGCAGTTTTTGACAACTAGATTAACCATTTTGCATTTAATGACTTATACGATGAACTAAAGACTAGATGTTTTGGGGGGTAAGACTGTTGCACAGAAAACTATGCAATACGTTTTGAGCAACATGACATGAGCAACTGATAATGCAGGAAACTGCCGATAAACATGCATAATCAATTGCATGAATGTACAAAAGCAATCGCAACTTGTTCGAAAGAATGAGAAACTGCTTTTATGATGTGTATAAATGACTAGATGATGTGGAGGTTGTACAAGTAGTTTTGAGAATTTCATTTCTGTTTTGAAAAATGCACCAAAGTGACTGAGAAAAACTGTAAATATATCATCTGATCGATGTCTTGAGGTGTGGTAACCGTGGTATAAGCGGAATAGTTGACTCCGCTTTGAGTCGTGACCGAAGTGTCATAGTGTACGGATAAGACAGTCAAATTGCTTAGTCATGTTGTCAATATAACAGTGTACTCTGGAGGGGTGTTCTGATGTAAACTACTGTATTGAACAATATGCCATATGTTTATGTATGCCATATATCCATTTCAAAAGTATACGTTTACACATTACTGTATGTGGGATATTGATTGAAAGAGACTGGATAGAATTCCCAGTTACACTTTTACTAGTGGTCTGACCAAAAAAAAAAAAAAAAAAAAAAAAAAACATTTACAATGTTTTTGTGATATAGAAAAGGAAAAGGAAATATGGGCACAAAGATGAAAATAAGTATTTTTTCAGAATGTGTAACTCTTGTGTTGTCTTCTATACAGTATAAGCTTTACAACTGAAGATTCATGAGATGAACCTTTGAGCTATTTCAGAAAAAGGGTTTATCATTGGTTTATCATCTACATTCTCTTCATTAGTAAAGATTCACTTGCACAATTCATGCCAAATTGACAAAAAGTCTAATAATAATGTGTAAAAATAAAAATAAAAAGTGTGCTTGGCAGTTTGTGACAACTAGATTAACCATTTTGCATTTAATGACTTATACGATGAACTAAAGACTAGATGTTTTGAGTGGTATTGACTATTGCACAGAAAACTGTATAATACATTTTGAGCAACATGACATTAGCAGCTGATAATGTAGGAAACCGCAGATAAATGTGCGTAATCAATTGCATGAATGTACAAAAGCAATGGCAACTTGTTCAAAAGAATGAGAAACTGCTTTTATGATGTGTATAAATGATTAGATGATGTGGAGGTTGTACAAGTAGTTTTGAGAATTTCATTTCTGTTTTGAAAAATGCACCAAAGTGACTGAGAAAAACTGTAATTCAACGGCCCGTCGTCAATTATTCCTTACTTGAATCACTGCTTAAATAGTGTTTTGACATCGACAACCCAAGTGCATTTTACCTCAAACTTGCGTCTAGTTAACTTTCTAAAGTAGCAATCGCTTCTCGGGTCGACATTAACACGCTGACAAAATTATATTCAGAATTAAAAATATTTTTATACCACTTTTTAATGTGTGATTGTGTAATGGTTTTCACGAGATGCCAACCTTTCGCGAACTTTCTTCCAACACTCGTTCTCATGGAGACGCGGTGTGCACGGAGGGGAGGGCTGTGCGCGCGCAGTAAAAGTTATGTGAGAGAGACGCGTGAGTGAGAGACGCAGGGAAATGAAATGCAGCTGAACGTTTGCTCTATGAAAGACATTGACAAAGACGAAAACTAAGGACATTTAATCTATAATTTTATTTTATTTTAGTTAGTTTTGCCAAACACACATTACAGTTTTGGTTGGTTTTTTTGTAATGCCTCGTTTTTATTTTTATTTCAGTTAACACAATTTTTTTTCCCAACTAGTTTTCGTTTTCGTTTACGATTATAACCTTACTATTACATTTCCGACAACGTTGAGTGGTCTCACCCGACAACCGCGACAATCTCCTTCTAGGGCCGCTCATGCAGGCTCAGCTCAGGTGCCGGTCGCGTGCAGCGCTGCAGCCACGTAAAGAGAGTTTGCCCTTCCTCTACCGACTTTCACTTTCGGAAGGGTGCCCGAATATGGAAGTGAATGAGGCTTTACGATTTTTATTTTTTATTTTTTATTTGTTTTTTATATAAGCCTACGTGAAAATCTGCATCCATTGTACGATTTTTTTTTTTTTTTTTTTTCACCTCGGAAGGGCAACGTGAGTCGAGTAGGGCATATGGGCAGTTGCCCGGGCAACCTGAGCAACCCCCCTGTGCACGTCCCTGATAAAGGCACAGAGAAACGATATCGTTGGAATCACTTTCAGAACTATTTTTCTTTTTCTGATGAACGATATTATTAATGAGCTCAAGAATTTAAAGTAGCAGACGCGCGTGCGCTTATAATACACAGACAATATTGTTCGCTGGTGTGGATGCTAATATTGTTATATTTCTAGTTATCTTTATAGTTATCGTTCTTGGTGTGAACGGGCCATAAATGAGAAGAAATGCAGATTTGTACTCGGGTCGGTCTCCTCAAAAGCCCACTGTTCTTACTCTCTCACTTATCTGACTGCTTTCTTTAGTAACAGTCAAGCTATTAGCACTTACAGTAAGTAGTCATTCAAAAGGCCCTTTTTACCGCCGCGGGTACCGCCGCCGCGGCGTGTGTAAAGTGCATTTGCAGCCTTTGACCGCTGAGTGGCGCTTTAACCACAAGTTATCAAACAAGCGCCTCAAAGCACATTTTCACAAATAGACGTCAGTTTCAGTCACGGAAAATGAAAGAAAAACACTGTAGTTTAAATATTTAATATTCACAGATGAAAGTTCGGTATTTATGAAGTTATGTGCATTTCTTAGAACGAATTCAAGCAGGATAAATGTCAAGCGTGTGCCTGAGTCTGTGCTTATATTTTCTAAGCTACATGGATTAAACCATATTTTAGATTTGACACATTTAAAAGGTGTGCAGTATTATTTATATTATATTTATGTTATTACCTTAATGCTGGAAAGACACCAGACACGAGAGTGGTCATCTGTGCCCCACAGCGAAATGTGTGTTTAAAATTTGATGACATCACACTATAATGTCAAATCATCTGAATACAGTATCAGAACATTTCATCATAAACAGAACGAGCATCAGTTCACTGATGGGGATCGTGTCCAGTGTATCCATCACTGGTTTCTGTTGTCTTTTGTTGGATCGCTCCACTTGTGTCCGGTGTAGACCAGGCGTGGGTTTTTTTATTGTTTTTTTTTACAGCCCTGCTTGTTTTTATGTTTTTATTAAATATCTGTATTGACTGCATGGTCATATTATCGAATTATTTACTGCCATGCGACCTACAAAAGTAAAGCTTGGCAAGTCGATGAACGAGCATTGCTGCAGGTTGATTTTTGCGGATGTGCTGTGCTTGTGTTTGCGCGGTCGTCTTCATTTCGTCAGGTGAAACATCTCTCACTCGCAGCACAGTCTGTGAGCAGCAACAACTTCCCCTCCGCACGCACTGATACCAGAAACACGCTCCGCCTTCACTCCGTGAATAAAGTATTTCAGTAGGCCTATGTTTGAAATGTTATGTTCATAACATAGCATATAAAATAATAATAATACAAAAATAAAAAAATAATAACAGGAGAGTTTCAAAGTGGCTTAAGCTATTTTGTGTAAACTTTTTTCCCTATATCACATGCCAAACTAATAACATTGTAAGCATTACATCTTTAATTGCTGCTTTCTGCTGTGAAAATTTTGTTTGTGATGAAAATAACAGTATATTTTTGTCAGTTATTTTTTTCTAAACAGATCTATTAACTTCTTCAAGATTTCAAAATCAGATAGCATGCTGATAATGTAGTAGCACTGTAAGATTACATTTGTTTGAATACATTATTGCGAAAGCGATTGAGTGTGAATCTGTTTAAATCATGCTTTAACCCGAAAATAATCAGTAAAAGAAACAGACAAACTCTTAACATCCCACTCGACTCTTGCAGTCATTGTAACCTTCTGATCAAGCTAAATATGTTTAAAATGAATTCTTGCTGAATATGCAGTTATATTATGGGCTGTTGGCATGAATTGTACTCGTGACGGAGCGCTCTTGGAGTGAGTGAAAACCTCAACGCTCATATTCAAGTGTTTGTGCAAAAATTATTAATGTGCATTAATGACAGGGAAGCGCCGTCTCATCACTTAAACTTTTTTCCTGATAATGAATTTATATTAAAAATATATCTACAGAAAGCTTGAAATGTTTTTTTAAACGAAAACGAATTGTGTAATCTGTGAATGTTGCATTTCTCTCGTCGGAGAGAGCCAGCACTGTGAATTAAAAAGACAAGAAAACATTTGTTTATTAATAAATAATTCAAATGTCTCATTTTTCACAATTATTAGGCTACTTCTGCATGTGCTTTGTGGAACAAGAACTAGAAAAATCTTACGTGGGGGCAGACCATTTTTTAGTCTATAACTAAACAACAGTCCTATATAAACCAGTTCAGCAAGTGAAAGCCTCATAAGACACTGTCCATATGAAAGAGCAATTCACACCTTTATCTCGACCACCACAAGCCATGAATAACTACACAAAACCCAACCCCCTCCAGCTGAACAGAATTCGGTCTGTGTTTTGGCTCTGAGGAACGGTGTGTTACTGGGCTGAAACATGCCTGCACTGATATTCTCGCAACTCATATTATTCTTTTCACAAGACCATAATGATAATAACAAATCATCAATTAATAATTAATCATTATTTTACAAAAATCATTGTTATTTGTGGTTGTGGGTGTTTGCGGAAGGCTTTAAGACCAAGAGGAATCCTCTGTTCCCGGCTCACAGCGCGCGGGTCTCAGAGGCTTCACTGTCTGAGTGAGTGAGAGAGAGAGAGAGAGAGAGAGAGAGAGAGAGAGAGAGAGAGAGAGAGAGAGAGAGAGAGAGAGAGAGAGAGAGAAAGAGAGAGAGAGAGAGAGAGAAAGAGAGAGAGAGAGAGAGAGAGAGAGAGAGAAAGAGAGAGAGACAGAGAGAGAGACAGAGAGAGAGAAAGAGAGAGAGAAAGAGAGAGAGAGAAAGAGAGAGAGAGAAAGAGAGAGAGACAGAGAGAGAGAGAGAGAGAGAGAAAGAGAGAGAGAGAGAGAGAGAGAGAGAGAAAGAGAGAGAGACAGAGAGACTTTTTACAACTCTTTATTTAAACATTTCCTAAACTACTATGATAAAATATGTTCTACTCATTCAGACATACTGACACAACATGCATATATGCAGAGACAAAACCAAAAACCATATAAAATATATAAATGTATATGATAAATAAATATTAAATACATACAAAAATAAGTAAACAAACATTACCAGTTAAACATTATAGTCTCATCTTCACATATTGACAATATAGCACCATTTACACACCATTTAAACTCAAATGCAAGTAAATTCTTTGTACTTTGATAATATTTATGTTCCACCCTGATCCTTGACTCAACCAAAGCAGTAAAAATCAGCAGTGCATTTACGTTTTTCCCCTCAATTGCCATTCTACATGTCTTCCAAATGGCTAATTTAGCTTGTCCAACTATAAAATTTGCCAAAATACACTGTTCTTTGTGTGTTTTTGAATACTTACAGCCATAAATAAAAATTATCTTATTAAAACAAAAACCTAAATTCCCGAGTATTCTTTCCAATACTTTAAATAGTGGTCCTAGCCTGGAACATTCAGCAAAAACATGAAACACAGTCTCTGGTTTAGTACAAAAAAGACAAGGTGATGAAACAGACATATTGAACTTAGAGACAAAGCTATTTGTAGGTAACACACAGTGCAATATTCTCCACTGCAAATCCCCAGAGCGTTTTGGGAGTGGACCTTTATACAGTAACCTCCAACAAGGAGAAAGATCATCAGAAACCATTAGATGTTCCTTCCACTTTGTATCACATCTACGATTAATATCCTCAAAATGATCAGCCTTTACACACATCTGATAAAACTTTGTTTTTCCAGCAGCTTGAAAATCAATCTCTTGTAGCCCCTTGAACTTCAACAACTTCCCCTCTTGGTCACCATCTGTGCAACCCTTTGGGGACACAAATAACTTAGGGAAGGAACATTGCATCAATTCACCTAACAGAAGACAATTGACAAAATGTTGGAATTGAGAAGGAAAAACAGCTTTCAGACTGCATATGAAATGTTCTACCATCCTCACAGACCTGAATCCCACTTGTTCACAAATTTCCATTGTTGGTCTCCATTTTCTGGAATCAATATCGATCAAATGTGCAACTTTTGTCAAACCCTTTTCCATAAATGTTTTAACAATGATGTTAGACGTGCAAACATTGCCATTAAGATAGGGGTTATAAAACAGTGGTTCATTCAGACCAAAATGGTGATTCTCTCGTCTAAATCCCTTAAGAACAGTCCAGGAATTTAAAACGGAAGCATAGAATTTCACATCAGGTTTAAAACTCCAACTATACTGGGACATCAAAAACAATTGTTTGTCAAGGGAAAAACCACCAAAAGTTCTAAGCAAAGCCAAGCCAAATGACACCCACGGTGTGGAAAGCTCCCTAACATAAAGTAAAGTCTGAGCAACTTTCAGCCTCATAGCTTTCACTTTGCCTGCCAAATCGATCATCCCCTGACCTCCTTCATTAACTGGCAAGTAAAGAATTGCAGGGGGAAGCCAATGATGGCCGTCCCAAAAAAAATTAACTAAAATCTTCTGCAGATGTTGTAATAGGATTTTTGGTGGATCGAGTACATTTAACCTATGCCACAGCATAGATGCTGCCAAATTATTAATAATAAGCACTCTACCCCTATAAGATAGTTGAGGGAGAATCCACCTCCACTTGTGTAAACGGCCAGACACTTTATCAATTAGACCTTCCCAATTCTTCTCCATATAACGCTCTTTCCCCAAGAAAACCCCAAGCATTTTAAACCCTTCCAAGCTCCAAGAACAGTGCTGAGGAAGTACTGGCGGACCTCCGTTTTCCCATTTGCCCAGCAAAAAAGTTGCACTCTTATGCCAATTTATTCTTGAAGAAGAGGCCCTCTGATAGATATTCAGTGATGATATCATTTTCTTAACATCTTCATTTGATCTTATTACTAAAGTAACATCATCAGCATATGCGCTTAATTTAACTGTTGCAAAATCTGTGCCAGAAGAGCACACTGTGGAAATCCCACTTAACTGATGTCTCAGAACTGCCATGAGTGGTTCAATAGCAATCGTGTATAAAATACCTGAGAGACCGCAGCCTTGTCGTATACCCCTGCCAACTAAAAATGGTCTCGATAGAGTGCCATTTATTTTCAATAAACTATATACATCCGTGTACAACAGCTTAACATAGGAAATAAATGATGGACCAAAACCAAAAGCATCAAAACATTTAAAAAGAAAGCCATGATCAATTCGATCGAAGGCTTTCTCCTGGTCCAAAGAAACAAAACCTACATCAAGTTTATACACCTTGGCAAAGGAAATCAGGTCTCGAACCAGAAAAAGATTGTTAAAAATGGATAATGTTCCTCTTTCCAGACACTCCAAGAAGACAGAAAACAAGTCCCTTCCAATCACCGGCCAAAACTGTTTATAAAATTCTGCATTTAGTCCATCCAATCCTGGTACTTTTCCTGAAGAAAGTTCATGAACAGCTACTGTCATCTCATCAAAAGTCAAAGGCTGATCAAGTCTAGATTTCTCTTCTTCCGCAAGTTGAGGTAAATCTTGAAGAAGCATGTCAGTCATTTCATCTTCACAGGGTTCCGCCTTATATAGATTCTCATAAAAAGATAAAGCATAGGACATTATTCCACGATCGTCAGTCACTTCTCCTCCTCCTGGAAGTTTCAAATGACATAAAGTCTTCTTATTCACAGTTTTTTTCTCCAGACTAAAAAATGTAGATGTCGGCGCATCCATGTTATTAAAGGAGGTAAACCTGGCACGGATAAGTGTCTCTTGGGCCCTTTCTTCCAAAAGATTCCGTAAGAAAAATTTATTCCTTTCAAGCTGTTCGGCAGTGTCCACCTCATCCATTTTATCCTCAGTGTAAAGAATATCTTGTTCAAGCTTTTTCAATGTACTTTCCAAAATACCTTTGTTATAGGCGGTATAACTCTGACAAAAAAGTTTAATTTGTATTTTGCCAATATCCCACCACTGACTTAGGGACTTGTATAGCATTTTTCTCTCTCTCCAGGTTTCCCAGAAAAGGGTGAAAGAGTGCACAAAATTGTGATCTTGTAACAGTCTAATATTAAATTTCCAAAAAGAGTGCGTAAAAGTGCTCTGTGCGACAGAAACTTCAACAGACGTATAATGATGATCAGATAGAGCAGTGGGAAAAATACAGCTATTATAAAATTTACCCCTAACGCTTTTCTGCACATAAATCCTATCAAGTCGGGCTCCAGATATCATATTAGAGTTTACTTTCATCCAGGTATATTGTTTAGTCAGAGGGAAAGCTTCTCTCCACACATCCACAAGACAATGATAATTTATCACATTTTTAAGTTCATCTGACGACTGGCTATGTGGTTCCTCATGGTTCCTATCTAAAGTGTGGTTTATAGTACAATTAAAATCCCCAGCCAGAACAACAATTTTATCATGCGATACATCACTAAGAGCAGTCTTTAGTTTTCTAAAGAATAGAGTTCGCTCTGAACCAATATTTGGGGCGTACACATTAAATAACGAAAAATGTAGTCCATGAATCGTTACATCAACACGCAACATTCGACCAGGAACCAATTCAAAAACACTAACAGGTTGTTGCTTATATTCTGATCCAAAGAGAACAGCAACCCCTGCACTAACACTAGAACCATGACTTAGTATAGCCTGCCCCTTCCATTCACTCAACCACTGTACTTGATTATTTGAATCTGTATGAGTTTCTTGAAGAAAAACTATACTTGCCCTCTTAATCATAATATATTCAAAAAGACTAAACCTTTTAACAGCATCACAACACCCATTAATATTTAAAGAACCAAATCTCAAGGATGTCATGAAAAGAAGAAGAAAGCAAACATAAAAATGCATCCAAACCATCTCACTTTTTACCTTGCAAAAGCAATATACTTCTTACATTACAGAGAATCTTTTTAAGGCGGTACCGTTTTGGTCTATCAAGCTCATCAAAGTTTGTCTTTCGCATAGCTATGGTACAAGAACTGAGAAACAGTTTTAAATCTGGAAAGTATGACTCAATACTGATCTTACGAAGCCCTTTTGTATTGTCAAGGAAAGCATTAATCTGCTGTAATGAATACAACTTAGTCTTACCTTCAGAAGTATTTTCCGAGTCCATCACGTCATTCTCATCATATATTTCCTCGTCATCCTTATCGAAATCCTCCGTGTGTAGACTTAAATCCATTACCTCTTGTGAAACACTCGCTCCTTGACTCTGATCGATCGATTCATCAGTACTTATTTTAGCATTACATAGGTCTACCTCAGATATTTGTTCCTCATTCCCCGGTGATTCGGCCTCACGCGCCTCTTTCGCATTCACCTGCTCCGAACTCAACTCTGGCTGCGTGATTACGTCATTTTGATCGGCCGCTGTCTCAGCTATCTGCACTTCGCTGTTGCTGGAATCACCCAACAGGGATCTCCCCTCGCGTAGTTCAGGCAAACTAATCGGCGTGGATTCTGCTCTGGCCTGTGGAGGTTGTAACGACACAGCGTCCACAGTTACATCAGAAGTACCCTGTCTCGCCCTGTCATTTTCCACATTAACAGTCAAATCTCCATTAGTGCCATTATTTACATGACGATTCGGGCAAGTCTGCCGGACGTGACCAAAATCCCCGCAAATAAAACATTTCATGGACTCCGAGCTAATAAAAATAGTATAATCCTTCCCCTCGATAGTTAATTTGACAGACAGGTTCAAAGGATCACTGTGAGAATTGAGAATCATGAAGACCTGGCGCCGAAAAGACATTACATGTTTGAGTTCGGGATTTTTGCATCCGAGCGTAATCATCTTAATGGGACTCACTAATTTACCATATCTCACGAGTATTTCTTCCAATTTCTCATTTTTAACAAATGGAGGTACATTTGACAAGACAATCTTCTTTGAGGGGCTCGACAGAGGCAAAACAGGCACAAACATTTCATTGATCGTTAATCCGTTCTCAATTAAATCATTTGCCATTTGACTTTGACTCAAAAAAATAACTATGGCCTTGTTCATACGAGACGCGGATCTGATATTTACACCGCCAACAGCAGCACTCACGGCCACTAAACAATCTTCTACCGACACAGACGCATCAGGCATACACTTACAGCCATGTCTAATAGTCAGTTGTGAAAAATCACCCACATTTGTCCCCATTTTCCCCACTTGCTGACCGGCGTCAGCCGAGGGAAAAAAAAAAAAAATACTGCTTTACCAAACACAATTCAAGAAAGAGAAAAAAATAAGAGAAAAGTTACAATCAACCACAACAACTCTCACCCACGCCAAACTCCGTTCACTCGTTCCCAGCATGCAACAGGAGAGAGAGAGAGAGAGAGAGAGAGAGAGAGAAAGAGAGAGAGAGAAAGAGAGAGAGAGAGAGAGAGAGAGAGAGAGAAAGAGAGAGAGACAGAGAGAGAGACAGAGAGAGAGAAAGAGAGAGAGAGAAAGAGAGAGAGAGAAAGAGAGAGAGACAGAGAGAGAGAGAGAGAGAGAGAAAGAGAGAGAGAGAGAGAGAGAGAGAGAGAAAGAGAGAGAGACAGAGAGAGAGACAGAGAGAGAGAAAGAGAGAGAGAGAAAGAGAGAGAGAGAGAGAGAGAGAGAGAGAGAGAGAAAGAGAGAGAGACAGAGAGAGAGAGAGAGAGAGAGAGAGAGAGAAAGAGAGAGAGAGAGAGAGAGAGAAAGAGAGAGAGAGAGAGAGAGAGAGAGAGAGAGAAAGACAGAGAGAGAGAGAGAGAGACAGAGAGAGAGAAAGAGAGAGAGACAGAGAGAGAGAGAGACTTGACTTTATAATCTCTTTATTTATCAACAGTATTAGACAAAACATCAAAACTTAATCAGAAACCAGCAGTTAAAAAAGAGGGTAAGAATAGAAAAAAAGAAAACAAAAAAGGAAAAACAAAAACAAAAGAATTTTAAAAATATGCACACCTCTTAAGAAAAAGTAAAAAAAAAAAAAAATCACCCATCACTTTAAACATTAGTTTGTAAACAGCCATCAGGGTCAATTTCACAGACACACTGATTTATGCACCATTTGAGACCGAAAGTTTCCATATCATCAACAAGCTTGTAATAGGCATACTCAATATTGATACGAGATTTCAATAATCCCCTAAAAATTGAGATAACATCAGTTGATCCTGTGCCAAGTAGTTTCCTTTTGCGCGATACCCAAATTGCCATTTTTGCCTGGCCAAACAAAAAATTTGTTAAAACGTGAACTGGCTTGTTGCTCCTTTTGTACTTGGGACAATAGATAAAACATACAGGCGTAAAAACTTCCCCCAAAGACTGACAGTAATCTTCTAATAGATAAAACAGCGGTTGGAGTCTCGAACAATTAAGAAACAAGTGAAAAATTGTTTCTTGCAGCCCACAAAAAGAACACTCTTCCCCTACTAGTGGATCTAGGTGTGCTCTGTGTCTGTTTGTAGCTATTATACCATGCACTATCCTCCATTGAAGGTCTCCAGACCTTTTCTCAATAGGGGGTTTGTACAGGGTCCTCCAGCAGCCTTTAGGGGAGACGCCCAATCCAAAAAACTCTTGCCACTTAGACTCCTTCACGTTTTCAAGAGCGTGAAAATGTGTCACCTTGACACACAACCCATAAAGAGCCTTCTTTCCTGCGTCACCAAAACAGCTCAGTTCAGGGGTTTTAAAAGACAGCAATTTGCCCTCCGTTTCCTGCCATTCTCCAGTATCAAACGAGAGAGTCATCTCTGGGAAAGGAGGACGGTCCACATCAGGTGTTTCCAAGGAGAGTCTAAAATCCAACGGTAAAGACTCACGGATTTGAGTTAACAGTTTCCCTGCCACTCTAACTGACCTCATGCCCAGTTTTAGTGCTAAGGTTTCCGCAGATATCCATCCTCTCTCAGTGATCAAATGTCCAACTTTAGTGATCTTAGCAGACCACAAGGCTTTGATGAGGGATTCTGACCTAAGGATATCTAGGTCCATAGTAGAGTTAAAAAGCAGTGGTTCTTCCCTTAGCCAAGGTCTCTGTGTGCTATTAAAATCTCTTGAAATCTTGAAGGGCGACCACGCTCTTAAGCATGTCCTGTAGAAAGGTGTTATTCCAGTCAGATTCAACTTGTTGGTGTCCATGAGAAATAGGTGACGGTCTAATCCCATGTTACCAGCTCTCCTCAGAAGGGCACAGGCTACTTCAGCCCAGGACACATCCTCCCCGTATAAAAGTCTTTTAACAGTCTGAAGTCTGAAGGCTTTAATTCTGGAATTAATGTCAACAAGTCCTTGTCCTCCTTCCCGAATAGGCAGGTAGAGTACAGGTGCCTTCAGCCAGTGCTGTCCCGACCAGAAAAAGTCTACCAGCTTCTGTTGAATTTCCCTCACCAGATCTTCAGGAGGCTCTACGATCATCATTTTGTGCCAGAGAGATGAGGCCACCAGATTGTTGCAGATTAGAACTCTCCCCCTGTAGGACAGCTGGGGTAGCAACCACTTCCAGTGAGACAACCTCGCACACACTTTCTCCACTAGCCCCACCCAGTTCTGTCTCCTATAGTCTCCTGTGCCTAAAAACACCCCTAGGTATTTAAAACCCGTTTTACCCCACTGCAAACCACCTGGAAGTAAAGGACCTTGACCAAGCTGACCACACCATAGAGCACTGCTTTTCCCCCAATTTACCTTGGCTGAGGAGGCTTTGCCATAACACAGCAAAGCCTCTTCTAGGAGAAGGACATCATTTTGATTTCTGATTAAAACGGTTACATCATCAGCATATGCTGAAAGCTTAATAGGTTTTTGAATCTCTAGTTCATTAACCCTTAAACCTGTTAACTTCCTTCTAAACTTGCACAGCAGAGGCTCTATGACTATGCTGTAAAGTTGACCAGACAGGGGGCAACCCTGTCTAATACCTCTGTTAACTTTGACAGGGACACTGAGGCCACCAGCAATTTTTATCATGCATGTAGCGTCATTGTACAGCAGTCTAATCATAGAAATAAACTTGTCTCCAAAACCAAAAGCCTTAAAGGTTTCAAAAAGAAAAACATGATCAACACGATCAAAGGCCTTTTCTTGATCTAATGATAAAAAACCAAGGTTAATGTTGTTATTAAAAGCAAAATCAAAAATGTCCCGTACTAAATGTAGATTATCTAAAATACATCTCTCTTTTACACAGTAAGACTGGTCTTTGTGAATGATTGCGTGCATTACATTGTTTAGTCTGTTCGCCAAACATTTTGACAGAACTTTGTATTCAAAACATAAAATTGCGATGGGCCTCCAATTTTTTAAGAGGGTTAGATCCCCTTTTTTGGGTAACAGTGTTAAAACAGCCCGCTGACAACTTAAAGGAAGAGACTTTTCCCCAATACATTTCTTGATTACCTCAAAGTAGTCAGGTCCTATTAAAGACCAAAACTTTTTATAAAATTCGGCAGATAAGCCATCCAGCCCTGGTACCTTCCCTGAAGAAAGACCCTTTACCGCAGCAGTGACTTCCTCAAATGTTAAATCAGTTTCCAAGAGTTGTTTTTGTTCTGAGGTTAGAACAGGGAGGTCCTGTAACAGTTCATCCTTAGATTGTTCATCTGTGGCTTCAGCAGCAAAAAGATCAGAATAAAAGTCAACAGCAAGTCTGCGCATTGTCACAGGATCTGAAGTTTCTTGTCCATCATTGTCTTTTAAACAGTACATTTGTTTCTCCTGTCCTGCTTTACGCTCCAAGTTGAAAAAGAAGGAGGTTGGGCCATCCATGTCCTTTATGTTCAGAAAACGGCTCCTTACAAGCGCCCCTTTAACTTTTTCATTTAAGATGGAGCTGAGCTGATTCTTTTTTTCAGTCCAAAGTTCATGCAATTGTTCTGCATCATTTACAAACATACTTTTTTCAATGTCAAGAATTTCCTTTTCCAGCAGTTCTACTGTATTTTTTAAAACCAGGGAGGAAAAGCCTTTGTACTGTTGGCAATAAGTCTTTATGTGCACTTTACCGATTTCCCACCATTGAATAATACTTTCATAAAGGCACTTCTCACTTTTCCAAGTTTCCCAAAAAGATTTAAAATTTTCACAAAAACATTTATCCTCCAACAGTTTATTATTAAAATGCCAGTAGTAACTCGTATGGGTTCTATTCACCAATAAACAATCAACAGTGACAAATTTGTGATCAGAAAAAGACGCAGGAAAAATAGCTGCATTGAATACTCTATTTCTCATGTTTTGTGATGTATAAAACCTATCCAAACGTGCTCCAAAAATCCTATCATTGCTAATTTTGACCCAAGTGTACTGCTTTATTAAAGGATTATTCTCTCTCCATACGTCTGTCAGGTTAAAACTTTTTATGACTCTAGTCAGACAAGAAGATGACTGCATATGAGGCTCATCGCCATTTCTATCTTGTGTGAAATCTAGAGTGCAATTCCAGTCTCCTCCTAATATGATAAAATCACCAGTTTGCTGCAATTTTAAAAACTGCTCTAGTTTCGCAAAGAGCTGTAATCTGTCTGCTCCAGTATTAGGGGCATAGATATTGATAAACAAAAAAGAGAAATTATTAATTTCAGCTCTGACAGCCATCAGCCTCCCAGGTTCTAGTTCATTTTTCATCAGAACTTTAACATTTACATTAGGAGAGAAGAGTACAGCCACACCGGCACTAATATTAGTTCCATGACTAAGCACTCTCTCTCCTTTCCACCATAATCCCCAATCAGCTTCGTTATCAAAATTACTGTGGGTCTCTTGTAAAAAGACAACACTCGGGTTCTTTATTCTTATGAAGTCTAACAATAAACCTCTTTTTTTTCCATCCCTTAATCCATTTATGTTTAAGGACCCCACCCTCAAAACTTCCATAAGAGGTAGAAAGAAAAAGAGAAAACAATAAAGAAAGAAAAAGGAAAACTTATCCATCTTAATTATTTGGTCTTTCCCCTTGCTTTAACTGATTTCCTTCCAGATCTGATAACAGTTAGATGCTTTTTGAGGCGAAAACGCTTTTGTTGTGAAAGCTCATCATAAGTACTCAGTCTTCTAGCCATCGTAACTGAGGAGACAAACTTTTCCACATCTGGAAAATAATCGCAAACCTCAACACCAGCTCTACCTTTAGTTTTGTCAAGAAATGAGTTTATTTGCTCTAGAGTGTACAAATCATCAACCACTTTTGAAACATCAGACCATTGCTCATCATCTCTTGAACCATCATCAGTGCACTGTGAAAACACTTCCATCTCAGCCATATTCTCCTCTGAGACACCTGCCTGCCCTGTAACATCCTCACACACATCTTCAACATCACTTTGAGCATCATTCTGTTCATTATCGTCACACTCACTCACATCCTTATGTATCACAGTAGGCCTACTACATTCAGCTTCCCCAACACTGCCAGGAATACCAGTAGTTTCACTCACCTCCTGCTGCTCATTCCCCTCATCTGTAGCTCTTTCAGCCTGCTGCTCTGGCCTCTGTGCGTCTGTATTACTCGTATCGTCGCGGGATGTAGATGCGCGTGGTTCCTCATTATTATGCGGGCATGCGAGGCGTTTGTGGCCCACGTCACCGCATTCATAACAACGCATACTATCGGTACTGGCATAAACCATAAACGAACTCGCTTCATAAGGGACGCGGAAAGAGACATCTAAAGTCCGCTCAGGGGAGTTTAGAAACAGAAAGACCTGCCGCCTAAAGGAAAGGACGTGCTTTAGCGCGGCATTTTTACATCGCAGGGGAACCGCTTTAACAGGACTTGCGATCTTGCCGAACCTCTGTAATTCTTTTAGAATGGCATCATTGCATATAAACGGTGGGATATTCGAGATAGTGACTTTAGTTGCTGGTGCGGAAAGCGGGGTTACCGGAACATAGGTTTCTTTCACCCAAACGCCACTCACAGTCAAAACATTGACCAGTGCCTCTGATTTTAAAAATACGACTACGGCTTTATTCATCCTCGAGGCCGAAACGATGTTCTCAAAACCAATCTTTTCACCAAAGACTAGCAGCATGTCTTCTACAGACACCACGGGGTCCGGTACACACCTGCACCCATTACGGAGTGAGAGGGTAGCAGGTGTTAGGACATTAGTGCTCGCCATACTGGCGGCGTTGAGCCGCGCGTACGCAACAAAACACTCGTCCTTATCCAGAAATTATTACCAAGGGGAAAGACAAAATAATTAGGTGGATAAAGTAAAGAAAAAGCAAAAGGGGGAAACAAACAATGCTCTCCGCAAAACGCGGCGCGCTCAGCTCCGTCTCACACTCTCAGAACGGAAACCGGAAACGGAAACCAGAGAGAGAGAGAGAGAGAGAGAGAGAAAGAGAGAGAAACAGAGAGAGAGAGAGAGAGAGAGAAAGAGAGAGAGACAGAGAGAGAGCTTTCAGAGAGAGAGTTGCAGAGAGCTTTCAGAGAGAGAGGTCATGCATAACATGAGCTCCTAGTCTTTCTAGAGTTTCTTGCTTCTAATATGAGGTAAACCAAAGATAAAAACACAAAATTAACTAAAATGGGACGGTGAGCACAAGTTCACTATAAAAAAATACTTTAATATTTATTTTTTTACAAGAAATTAGGAGAAAATCTCTTGAAAACAAGAAAAATTCGTGGAACCTAAACAAAAGGACACTGGAGTGGACCCTACAACAAGGCTTCAGAAGGGAACGAACACAAAAACTGCTGGAGAAGAACCACCTACAAACTTCACGGATTTAACAAAAAGGATTATTCCATCTTATTCCATCTTAAAAAGGATTTAACCACAAAAACTTTTTTTTTTTTTTTTTTTAATAACCTTTCCATCTACAAACAACAAGGACCAAAAATTGCAAAAGGACAAACAAAACCAACGGACCCCCAACTTTCCATTTGATGGAGCTATAGAACGGTATAGCAATTTAAAATAACAAAAGAGGGCCATTGTCATTCACACCTTCTGATTGGATTAACGGAGCCATTACAATCAATATCAAAGACCTGTAAACGGCATTACCATGGCAACACCAGCAATGGGGACTGGAGCTCACACCTTTTCCTACCCCCCAGACATCAAGTCTGAGAAGAGCAGACAACAACACAAGCTCAAAACTCAGAAGGAAAACCCAGAAACACTGTTTAAAGATACTTTAAACAGTAGGGGCAAAACCATCACCACAAACCTGCTCTTCTACACAGAACAACCGACTGCATGGCACACCGCCTCCTGCACACTGTTCCAGTATCACACCAAACATGGAATCTGTAAAGGCAGACAACTGTGCATTTATGAAGACGCAGAAAAAGACCCAGAGAACAGACACCTGACAATAAACTTTTATCAAAATGGAACGGTAATGATACAGGGAAACAGTGCTGCCCTCACAAACTTTGAACAGACCTTCCACTGCTTAAAAGATATGGTGGAAAGAGATGAAGCAAACCCCTGCAAGCAAACCCATACAGACACACCAGAAGACACTGACCAAAATGAGCCTTCAACCCACGACAACACAGAGAACAGGACCCCTCCAGAAACCACAGAGAACATCAGTCTTCCCCAAAGCACAGGACTACACAACACAGTTGTCCAGCTACAGCACAGCTTAGCACTGCTAGAAGTGGAAATAGTGGAACTGAGTGAGCAAGTCCACATCCTGTCCACTAAAGACACTGAACAACTTAGAGAACAGCTGGACCAGATAAGAATCCAGCTGAAAATGTCCATCCAAGAACTTAAAAGGGAAATGGACACTCTGTATCAGGACAGGCAAACACTCAAAAAAGACCTCAAAGAACTTCAACAGATCATGGGGAAGGAACTTTCAGAAATAAAAGACTACATGGGGAGGGAGCTTGCATGCTTCAAAAAAGAGCTTCAACAAAGGGACAAACAGATGGAGAACCTAACAACACAGATGAGGTGTCTCACTACCCCTGTGAATGCCCCCAAAGTCCCCCCTCCCTCCCCCACACCAACACCTACACATCCAAAGTCCAGCAGCACATCTCCGGCACCCACCAAACCATCACAGCCCAGCAACAGCCAAAAGGAAGCAGGAACACCTGCAGCCTCCAAAAAACCAGAGATCCTTCAGAAAAACATGACAGCTACAACCCCAGCTGAGAAACAGCCAGTGAAAACAGAGGCTGACATTGCCATCCTCATGGACTCCAATGGGAAGTTCCTACAAGGAGAAAGACTTTTTCCAGGCCTTAAAACAACAAAACTCTGGTGCCCAAAAACAGGGGATGCCCTCAGAATACTTTCTGACTCCACCTTTGGCACACCCTCACATATCATCATACACACAGGCACCAACGACTTGAGAAGGGAACAGGAGAGAGTTGGGCAGCTGATCTGCAGAGTAGCAGAGAAGGCTACAGAAATCTACCCCAGCACAAAGATCACCATCTCTACCCTCCTACCCCGCAGAGACATCCACCCAGACACCATCCAGAGAGTCAACGCTGACATCTCCAAAGGATGTGCTCGCCTGCCCAATGTACACCTGGCTCATCACCCCTCCATCACAATCAGGGACCTGTATGACCATGTACACATAAAGAAGGACAAAGTCAATGTGTTTGCAAAAACACTGAAAGACACAGCGTGGGGCAGACAAAACACCTTCACACCCCTGAAAACAACACAGCTGCGAACCTACAGAACACAAAACCAGACACCCAGCATAAACCTACAAACTCATCACAGAGAACGACCACCACTGGCTGCACAATACCAGGGACCCCCACAACATGCTAAAATCCACATCAGGATACCCCATGCACCAGCACTACACCACCACAGATCTACACCAGCCCATCAGCAGAAACCCCAGTTTGCACCAGATCACCACCCAAGACACCCACAACCACAAAAACATCACTCCAGGCAGAGAAGCAACATGAGGAACAACCCAACATCAGCAGCCAAAAAATACAAGCACTGATAGATAACTTTCTAAATAACATCTATGCTCACACCAATGAAGGTGTCAATCTTGCGGTCAAAGATTTAAATTACATATTTGAAAAATCAGCAAAACAATCCAAATTGAAAACAAAATCTGGAAAAAATCTAATACCCAAAAATGACAAAAATTGGTTTGATCAGGACTGCCAAACTATTCGCAAACAAATGAGAACACTTTCAAATCAGAAACACAGAGATCCAAATAATACAGAGATCCGTCTTCTTTACTGTGCAACACTAAAACAATACAAACATACACTCAGAACCAAAAAAGCACAATACACCCAAAACCAACTCACAATAATTGAGAAGTCAGTCAACACAAACCAATTTTGGAATAACTGGAACAATCTGAAAAAAACTGATCATGAAGAATTGGCAATCCAAAATGGAGAAATATGGGAAAGTCATTTCCAAACACTGTTTAATAAAGTACAAACAGACAAAAACTGTAAACAAAACCAAACAATCAACCAATTGGAAAAACTAGAATTAGCAATCAAAGATAACCAAAACCCATTAGATTTCCCAAAAACCTCCAACCCAGAAAAGCATCTGGACCTGATGGGATATTAAATGAAATGATAAAACACACAAGCAGTCAATTTCAATTGGCCATTCTAAAACTATTCAATGTGATTCTAAGTGTAGGTCACTTCCCTGACATCTGGAATCAAGGCTTGATCACACCAATCTTTAAAAACGGAGATAAATTTGATCCTAACAACTACAGAGGCATCTGTGTGAGCAGCAACCTGGGAAAGTTATTCTGTAGCATAATAAACGCTCGACTATTAGACTTCATCACCACACACAAGGTACTGAGTAGAAGTCAAATTGGATTTTTACCAAATTACCGCACATCTGACCACATCTATACATTACATACTCTAATTGAAAAACATGTCAACCAAGAAAAAGGTAAAATATATGCATGCTTTATTGACTTTAAAAAAGCTTTTGACTCAATTTGGCACCAAGGACTGTTTTACAAACTTATTGAAAGCGGCATAGGAGGTAAAACCTATGACCTTATCAAATCAATGTACACTGAAAGTAAATGTGGCGTAAAAATCGGCACCCAACGTACGAGGTATCTTTCCCAAGAGCGTGGTGTGAGACAGGGCTGCTGCTTAAGCCCAACATTATTTAACATCTACATCAATGAACTGGCAAGCAGTCTGGAGCGATCCGCAGCCCCTGG